>NW_012104131.1:907848-910586 GCF_000951045.1 Mandrillus leucophaeus | reverse complement strand
GACTTTACTAAAAATTAATGGAAAGAAGAGAGGAGATTTTTGAACTTGCTTTATTAAAATAAATCTAAGATTCTAAATGGTAGGAATCATTGATCTACTTGACCATTGAGAAAACAAGATAGCTTTTCTTTTTTACTCATTTACTCAATTTGTTTACTCAAGTATTAAGCACCTTCTCTGTGCAAAGCACTGTAAAAGGGTCTGTGTGGATTCCAACTACATCACAATGAATCCTTGTTTGACGTAATCATATCTAGGATTAGAAAATGAAGGGTCCCCAAATTCATTAACTAGCTAGGCAAGGATATTCTTTCCCATCAGGAATTCTCCTAAATTGCTAGTATATTTATACAACAACTCAAACATTTTAATCCTAGTATAAAAGAAAAAACAGAACAAAACAAAATGAAATGGGAGTTCTTGAAAAGGAAGGCACACGTTCAGAGTAAGGCACATTTAGACTAAAAACCAGATCTCTGGGGACAATGGGCATGGGAAAGCTGGAAACTCTCTTAGAATCTATGAATTATATAGTAATTTCTTAAAAATCACCAATGAATCACAGACCTAAACACCAGAGTTAGAAGTATAAAATTCTAAGAAGATATCATAAGGAAAAATCTTCGAGACATTAGGTTTGGCACATGGACGTGGAACCAAAAGCACGGTCAACAAAAGAAAAAAAAGAGCTGAACTAGATTTTTTGAAAATTAAAACTGTTGTGCATCAAAGAACACTACCAGAAAATGAAAAGGCAATCCATATAATGGGAGAAAATAATTACAAATCATATATCTGATAAGGGATGCTCAACATCACCGATCATTTGGGAAATGCCAATCAAAACCACAATAAAATATCACTTAACACTTGGTCGGATGGCTATTGTTTAAAAAAAAAAAAAAAAAAGGAAAAGAAACATTGACAAGGGTGTGGAGAAATTGTAACCCTTCTGCATTGCTGATGGGAATATAAAATAGTGCAGCTGTTGCAGAAAACACTGTGGTGGTTCCTCAAAAAATTAAACAGAATTATCACATGATCCAGCAATTCTCCTTTAGGGTATGCATCCTAAATAATTAATAGAAGGGACTCACATAGTTATCTGTACACCAGTGTTCATAGCAGCATTAATCACAGTAGCCAAAAAGTGAAAACAACCCAAATGTCTATCAACAGATGAACAGATAAACAAAATGTGGTACATATGCACAATAAAATACTATACAGCCTTAAAAATGAATACAATTCTGATATATGCTATGATCTGGATGAACCTTGAAAATGTTATGCTAAGTGAAATAAACCAGACATGAAAAGACAAATGATGTAGGGTTCCACTTATATGAGGTACCTAGAATAGCCACATTCAAAGAGAAAGGAGAATAGTGGTTACCGGGTAACAGGGGAAGAGAGGAGTGGGGAGTCATTGTTTAACAGTTACCGAGTTTTTGTTTGGAATGATGAAAATGTTCTGAAGATGGATGGTGGTGATCGTGTACAACATGAATGTGCTTAATGCCTCTGAATTGTACATTTGAAATGGTTAAAGTGGTAAATTTTGTTGTATACTTTTTACCAAAATATATATTTTTAAATTCACTGGCATGTTTTGAGATCTGTAAGGCAGAAAGAGTCAGCAGGAGAACAAAATCACAGCAGTTAGCAATGGGTCAACCCTGACAACATGCGGTGTCTCCTTGGTATCTGTTTTGCTAGTCAGTAGTCATTTATATCTATGCAGTACCACTATTTCATGAGAAATAATCATATAATAAACCTAAAAATTGATCAAAATATACAAAATATTACTGTACTCCCACCATTGTTTAAGTTTCCAAAATGTAAACATTTAAAGTTACTCTCAATTGTAATCTTTGTCTTATTAGCCCTTCCCCCTGCCCCAAATAATAATAAGAGGTTCCAAAATCCAATTCATTACAGACAGGAAGAGAATATAGAATATTTACGTATAAATACATTTACATATGCATAAATAGTAAATCAATACATAAATACATATAAATGCATGTACATATATGTTTACATCTAAATCACAAAAAATGATAAAAACATTACTTTTGTATAGAAATTAGAGACGTCTCAAACATTTTTTATGATTATATGTTACCCATGTCCAGAAAAAGATCCAGTTAAAAAAAGAGCATACTCATCCCCTTCCAAAGCTGTACCCCTGCTGGTAATTTTAGCATTGGTTTATCACACAGCCCTCGACACAGGTTAGCAATCCCTACAAAATCAAGAAAAACCCTCATCTTCTGCTTTCAACCTTGCTCTCTGTATTTCAACCACACTGGCTTTCTTGCTTCTCCTTAAATACATCAAATATGCCTTGGGGCTTTTGCAATTGTTGTTTTTTTGTGACTAGAATGATCCTTCAGTTGTTTAGCTAGCTCCCTTACTTTCTCATTTACTTCATGTCTCTACTCAAATACCCCTGTATAAAACATATATATATATATATAAAAATACCTCCTTCTCTCAATTCTCTGTCCTGTTTTATTGTTTTTCACAGCATATCATATGGTACAATGATGGATAGTGGCTAATATTTATCTACTCATTATCTCTTAAAATTGGCGTCAAATATCCATGTGCTGTTCATTGTATCTCGTGTCTACAATAAAAACTTTATGAAGAAGGAAGAGAGGGAAAAAAGAAAGAGGGAAGGAAAGAAGGAATTGCTTTTAAATTCCAGGAAAAGTATGAATGCTGAG
>NW_012104131.1:897305-905188 GCF_000951045.1 Mandrillus leucophaeus | reverse complement strand
GGGTTCACGCCATTCTCCTGCCTCAGCCTCCCGAGTAGCTGGGACTACAGGCGCCCGCCACTGCGCCCGGCTAATTTTTTCTATTTTTAGTAGAGACAGGGTTTCACCATGCTCTCGATCTCCTGACCTTGTGATCCGCCCGCCTCGGCCTCCCAAAGTGCTGGGATTACAGGCGTGAGCCACCGCGCCCGGCCTAGTTTTTCTTTTTTTAAACTACTCTTTTGTGGGTTCTTTTCTTTTTGTAACTTTTAAGTTCAGGGGTACATGCACAGGTTTGTTACATAGGTAAACTTGTGTTACAGGGTTTTGTTATACAGGTTACTTCATCACCCAGGTATCAAGCCAAGTACCCATTAGTTATTTTTCCTGATCCCCCTCCTTCCTGCCACCCTCCACCCTCCAATGGGCCCCAGTGTGAGTTGTTCCCATCTATGTGTCCACATGTTCCCATCATTTAGCTCTCACTTGTAAGTGAGGACATTCTCATGAATAGTTTCACAGTAAGGTATTTTATTTGTAAGACAAATGCTTCAGAGTGAAATTGCTGAGTCATAATTGTATATGCATTTTTAATTTGCCATAATAAAATATTGCCGAATTCTCTTTTGTTAGCTAGTGTAATGCCTACAAGACCATAGCTGAATTTCTACCCTGCCCTAACTCTGCTTATCTTTGAGAAACAGGTAAAATGTTCCATTTGTAAACAGCCCAGCTGAGATTGGTTAGAACCAAGATAGCTGACTAAAGGACTTCAAGAAGACCTCAGGCATCATTATAATCTCATATTCATGCTAAGTGACACCCTCATCAGTGCCATGACAGTTGATAATCACCATGACAATGACCAGAAGAAGCCATAAAAGGACAAAAAGGAAGGCGGCACTCTCGTTCCAAGAAGTTCACCACCTATTTCTGGAAAAGACAGGAACATTCCTCCCTTCACTTTTAATGACCAACTTCTTCATTAGAGATACTTTCTATTTCAATTTCCTCACTCCTCACTAGTGAAGAAGTTGACTTGTGAGCCACACTTGCACTTCTCCATTCTTTGGCCATCAAATAAAGCTTGCATTGCTTGACGCTCACTTTTCCCGTTTCTTGTATTGGGTCTCCAATACCAAACAGGGAAAGAGGCCATCTTTTGAAGCTACCAAGGAGGTTATTGGTATATTGGTAACACCTTCATAAAGACCTACCAATCCATGCTCTCCCCAAACAGTGTATTAGGGATTGTTTGCACATACCTTCAATAAAGTATTTCATAATCTTCTTTTTCATCTTTGTGATCCTAATAAGTGGGGAATGAAACCTTTCTTTTTTTCTTTTTTTTTGGAGACAGAGTCACTCTCTCATTGCCCAGGCTGGAATGCCTTGGCATGATCTCAGGTCACTGCAACATCTGCCTCCCAAGTTCAAGCAATTCTCCTGCCTCAGTCTCCTGAGTAGCTGGGATTACAGGTGCCTGACACCACACTCGGCTAATTTTTGTACCTTTAGTAGAGACAGGTTTTCACTATGTTGGCCAGGCTAGTCTGAAACTCCTGAACTCAGGTGATCCGCATGCCTCAGCTTCCCAAAGTGCTGGGATCACAAACATGAGCCACCACACCCGGCCGAAAACTTCTTAATTCTTATCATTTTAGTTTGCATCTTCTTTTGTGAGTGAGGTCAGGGATCTTTTCATATCCTCAGATGCCATTTGTGCTTTTTTTCTGTGCTCTTTCTGTATGTAGTCTTGTCCACTTTTTAAATAGACTATCAGTGTTTTATTAATTTAGGATCTCTTAACAAAATAATAAAATTAGCTTTTTTTTCTGTGGTATATAATACAAATATTTTTATAAGTTTGCTGTTTTGTTTCTTTTGGTTTATGGTAGTTTTTGCCTTTTAAAAGCATCTACATTTTAATTAAATTCAATTCACCCATCCTTTCTACAGTGGCTCTTGTGTTTCATATTATCTTAGAAAAGAATTTCTACTTCAAGATTTTGAAAGAATTATTGGATCCTTTGTAGTTCATAAGTGTGATGACTGGGTTTTCACATGCAAGTGTGAGATATTCCTCCCTCAAACCTTGTAATGACATCAAAATATTATCCATCTCAGGTGAAAAGAAAAATGAAAACAAAACCCTCACATGTTTTCTTCTAGCAGTTTTGTGGTTTGTACGTTACTTTAAATATTTGATTCCACTAAAATGTATCTTGGGTTAGGTGGCAAAGTAGTAATCTGAATTTATCTTTATCCATATGACTACCCAGGTGTCCCAATGACACTTACTAAATAATATTTCTTTCAACCTATTTAAGATGCTACCTTTATAATTCTCATATATAATTATGCCTATTTCTAGATATCATATTTTCTTCCAGTGAATTGTCTATTTAGGTCACCATACTATTTTAATTACTGTATTTGCATAAATAACATTACATATTAGGGTTGGTGCTATTAGATATTACTCTTTTATGTGTGTACAATTTCCCAACTAGACTCAGATTATCTAATTCCAAATAGGAAAAATTTCTATTTTTATTTTCATTGGGATTTC
This sequence comes from Mandrillus leucophaeus, assembly GCF_000951045.1. NCBI lineage: Eukaryota > Metazoa > Chordata > Mammalia > Primates > Cercopithecidae > Mandrillus > Mandrillus leucophaeus. Next base: position 902,637 of record NW_012104131.1, on the reverse strand, counting down.
AATATCTTTATAAATTAACTGAAAAGGAACGGCCAACTGTAAGCACTCTGACTCCTTTGTTAATACCTCTTCTTTAGATTATAAAAACAAAGTATGCCAAGTATAATATCACAAGAAAAACAGGCAGGCTGGCCACTCATTTTGGTGTCTCTAATGTTAAGCGTATCAATACGTATGAAATCAAATACTTTTCATTAAATACTTGCCTGATTGCTGAAATCTTACCATTGCATCCTTCATAAGTAATATTATGTTAATCATGTAAATAAATTCTTAAAATAATGATTATTTTTTAGAAATGCTTAATTTGGTAGATGGCAAACCAGTTCAATAACTTTAACAAGAGTAGTTCAATATTTCATGTCCTAAAATAATTCAATTTTATGGTATTTTATAGTATATGAACAATTGGTATGCAAAACAAATTAAGCTGTATATGTGATAATTTTATATTCAGACAACTGATAGGGACTTATTTCTAGATTATATGATTACTAAAATATTGTGATTTGGGTATTTCATAATACCCTGTAATAATCGTTTATATTATACATTATTTATTATTTTATTATTAAGATAGAAATTTAGTCTTATGTACAGCCTTTTAAAATATAGCGTTCATCAAGTTTATAAGAAATGAAAGTTTATAATCTTAAGAAGTGTATTACCCTGAGAAAAATTAAGATTATTGTCAATATATGTTGGCATATCTGAATGTTTTAATAAAAAATTCATTAAGTCTTATATATACAGCATATATAAAGGAAGACAGAAAATACTTCTTAGTTCACATTAAATCCCATCTCTCTGTTAGTTAAGCCTTTACTGTGAGCACACAATTATCATAGACTTAGATGACCTTTGGAGTCACTAAAGTACGGCTGCAGAACAGGTTCTACACCCTTATTTAAATAATTAGAGAGAAAATGTATTTCCAATATTATTATACATGTATCCACTTCCCTCTAAACATCAACATGATTTAGGAGACAGTGCATAGTAATAACTTTGGTGCCAGGCAGCCTTAGGTTTGAATTTCCTGTTTATTCCATAAATTAACTCTGCAGCATTATGCAAATTCCCCACAAATGAAAGGGAGAAGTATATCTGTCTTATAAGGTTATCATGTAGAATAGAAATAGTTTTCGTAAAGTGCCTACCACAGTGCCTAGGCTAAATAAATAACAGCAAGATTATTATCCTTCTTCCCAATAAGGCTGCAATTTTTAAATAATAGGCCATGAGTTGGCCAATAAGCACAAAACCTTATGAAAATCTTATGTGGAGTATATTTGCTACCTGTGTTTTATCTTGTCAAACATGTTTATGGCTTTAATTTGAAATACAGATCTGCAGTTAAAATAGTAAGACAACATAACACAGTTGTTAAATTCATGAATCCAGAGTGAGAGAGACATGGGTTCACATCCCATCTCAACTGCTTACTAGCTTATGTCCTTGGGGAATTTAATTAACTTCACTAAAACTCAGATCTTACATAGCAAAACAGAGCTGAAAATGATAATTCTATAAGGTCATTTTAGTGGAAAAAGTTACACACTAAATTTTAATCACTTAGCATATTTCCTGGTACACTTTAAGTGCATACTACATTGTAACTGTTATTACTAGTGATTTTAGCAATTTTCTTATAAGTTGATTTTGTATACCTAAAGCTAATGTTCTTAGGAACGAGAATATATTTGCTTACTTTGTAATAGAAAAGCTTTTGTATTGCATATACAAAACCTTTTCTTCTTAAGAAGCTTTCAACTCAGAATATTTTAAAGACTAAAATGTGTGCTTACAGCAAAACCAAGACTACGCTGGTTTCTACCAACAGGTGGCAATATATGTCCCATACAGCCATCTTAGTCCGCCAATACAAAGTTCATTAGTCTGTTCAGCGCCTACAGGATGTGGGCTTTGCTTTTAAGGTGATGTAAATTTTTAAATCCATCAGGTTTGATAAATGTGAATATACTGAACACACCGAGGATGTTGAAAGATTTAATAATAAAAACACTGGAATATGACGGGAACCAAAGAAAAATAATAAAATAATCAAAAGTAAGAAAATAATAAATGTGGCAAGTGCATAAAAGATTAACCATTGACAGTAATGATGACCCTGTAGGACTGAGCAGAATTATGCAAAAGTTTAAAATAATGAGCTTAGGCACTAGCCAGCAAGATACAAGAAACTTTTTTTTTTTTTTTTAAAGAAAATGCTCTAGCATAGGTCAGAGATTTTCATTAGCAACAGATGCTCCAGAACTTAATGCCAAAGTGAGAAAAGACTAGGTAATCATTCAAGAAGGCAAAATTCAAGCACAGTAACAACTGCTAATGAAATATTCTTGTAACAACTGCTAATGAAATATTCTTGATGGGGCAGGAATTGTTAAAAGCCCTTTACCTCAACATCAAAATAAGTGAGCTAAAAAGCATGCATGCCAAAGTATTCTTTGGAACATTTGTGGACATTGTCAAAACTAGTGACATCTACTCATAAGATTTTTGATGAAGACATTCTTTAATGATCTATATAGCAAAGGAAGGGGGTAATCTGGTTTCAGGAGTCTAAAGGAACAGTTTATTTAGTGGAAATTCATCTGGAGATGATAAAGTACTATGTTGTAAATAACTTGAGTTTACAAACAAACCTTTTGCAAACTAACATATTCATAGATATGACTTCCTGTGTTTCGTATTTCTCTGCTCTCTCTTGGAACTAAAGGCTATGATTATGGCAAAGTATCTAGTAACCCTCACCATAATCTGGGAATGTGATGAAACTCATGTGATATTGTTTAAAATGCATTCTCTTTCTGTTGTTGTTGTTTAAAGTATATTCAAATATAAAGGCTATGGCTAGTTTTTTAAGGGTGAATTAAATGTATAGTATTTCTTACTTTCTGCCATTTGGGAGCAGAATTTTCAGAACCTCACAGATATAAACAGAATTGGAGTCATGAAGAATATTCCAAATTGGATAGCGATCACGGAATAACAAATGAATAGGAAGAAAATAATTCCTATCCTTCCTGAAATTTATATTCCAGAAGGAAGTGCTTTGCCTAAACATTTGCTTTATCTGAGAATCCAAGACTCCTGATCAAATTTATATTCCAGAAGGAATTAAAATTATTAAATTATTATTTAAAAATTATTAAATTTACTAGGAATATAACTTTGACTAGGAGTTTTGGATTCTGAGATAAAGCAAGTGCTTAGGCAAACACGGTTCACAACAATTCAATGAGAAAGGTGCTTAACTTTTATTTATAGACTTCTTTTTATTATTCCAATTAATGAATTGACCTGTTCATTTTTTAAAATGTCCAGATGTCATATTTTCATAAAAATGCAAAATTTACTTAGTGATCTTGAGTTTCTATAAATAGTCACCATTTTTCATTTGCTTGTAACTCCCCAATGGGAAAAGGTACTGCCTAGGGGACTTAACCTCCACAAGGATTATCTAAAAACAAGAAATATCTGTGGTATAAACACTAAACTTAAAACTTCAGGTTTCAGCAACAAACTCTTCTGAAAACACTTGAACAAAACTGAGTGAAAAATAAGTGACTTTACTAAAAATTAATGGAAAGAAGAGAGGAGATTTTTGAACTTGCTTTATTAAAATAAATCTAAGATTCTAAATGGTAGGAATCATTGATCTACTTGACCATTGAGAAAACAAGATAGCTTTTCTTTTTTACTCATTTACTCAATTTGTTTACTCAAGTATTAAGCACCTTCTCTGTGCAAAGCACTGTAAAAGGGTCTGTGTGGATTCCAACTACATCACAATGAATCCTTGTTTGACGTAATCATATCTAGGATTAGAAAATGAAGGGTCCCCAAATTCATTAACTAGCTAGGCAAGGATATTCTTTCCCATCAGGAATTCTCCTAAATTGCTAGTATATTTATACAACAACTCAAACATTTTAATCCTAGTATAAAAGAAAAAACAGAACAAAACAAAATGAAATGGGAGTTCTTGAAAAGGAAGGCACACGTTCAGAGTAAGGCACATTTAGACTAAAAACCAGATCTCTGGGGACAATGGGCATGGGAAAGCTGGAAACTCTCTTAGAATCTATGAATTATATAGTAATTTCTTAAAAATCACCAATGAATCACAGACCTAAACACCAGAGTTAGAAGTATAAAATTCTAAGAAGATATCATAAGGAAAAATCTTCGAGACATTAGGTTTGGCACATGGACGTGGAACCAAAAGCACGGTCAACAAAAGAAAAAAAAGAGCTGAACTAGATTTTTTGAAAATTAAAACTGTTGTGCATCAAAGAACACTACCAGAAAATGAAAAGGCAATCCATATAATGGGAGAAAATAATTACAAATCATATATCTGATAAGGGATGCTCAACATCACCGATCATTTGGGAAATGCCAATCAAAACCACAATAAAATATCACTTAACACTTGGTCGGATGGCTATTGTTTAAAAAAAAAAAAAAAAAAGGAAAAGAAACATTGACAAGGGTGTGGAGAAATTGTAACCCTTCTGCATTGCTGATGGGAATATAAAATAGTGCAGCTGTTGCAGAAAACACTGTGGTGGTTCCTCAAAAAATTAAACAGAATTATCACATGATCCAGCAATTCTCCTTTAGGGTATGCATCCTAAATAATTAATAGAAGGGACTCACATAGTTATCTGTACACCAGTGTTCATAGCAGCATTAATCACAGTAGCCAAAAAGTGAAAACAACCCAAATGTCTATCAACAGATGAACAGATAAACAAAATGTGGTACATATGCACAATAAAATACTATACAGCCTTAAAAATGAATACAATTCTGATATATGCTATGATCTGGATGAACCTTGAAAATGTTATGCTAAGTGAAATAAACCAGACATGAAAAGACAAATGATGTAGGGTTCCACTTATATGAGGTACCTAGAATAGCCACATTCAAAGAGAAAGTAGAATAGTGGTTACCGGGTAACAGGGGAAGAGAGGAGTGGGGAGTCATTGTTTAACAGTTACCGAGTTTTTGTTTGGAATGATGAAAATGTTCTGAAGATGGATGGTGGTGATCGTGTACAACATGAATGTGCTTAATGCCTCTGAATTGTACATTTGAAATGGTTAAAGTGGTAAATTTTGTTGTATACTTTTTACCAAAATATATATTTTTAAATTCACTGGCATGTTTTGAGATCTGTAAGGCAGAAAGAGTCAGCAGGAGAACAAAATCACAGCAGTTAGCAATGGGTCAACCCTGACAACATGCGGTGTCTCCTTGGTATCTGTTTTGCTAGTCAGTAGTCATTTATATCTATGCA
>NW_012104131.1:848788-896265 GCF_000951045.1 Mandrillus leucophaeus | reverse complement strand
TCATTATCTCTTAAAATTGGCGTCAAATATCCATGTGCTGTTCATTGTATCTGGTGTCTACAATAAAAACTTTATGAAGAAGGAAGAGAGGGAAAAAAGAAAGAGGGAAGGAAAGAAGGAATTGCTTTTAAATTCCAGGAAAAGTATGAATGCTGAGAAGAGGGAGGTTGTGAGTTCTTGGAGCTGGCCTGGAGGGACTCAGCAGCCACTTACCACTGCCCTTGGGATCTCTGCCAGGTCTTCCCTCCCTACAAACCTCAATGGCACCAACACCAACTTGGATGCCAACTCCTGACCTACACATTTTGGAGGCCAACTGGACCAGACCTAATGATTAATCACTAGGCTAAGATAAATCAATTGGAAATTTCAGCTTTAACTTTGTTTTTTCTTATCTGTCACTCTACCTCTTAAGCATATCTGTCACTGCCAAAAGTTTTTGTGTCCCTTATTTCACTTAGCATGTCTCTTCTAGGTCCATGCATGCTGTCACAAATAGTAAGATTTCTTTCTTTTTTTAAGGCTAGATAATATTCTATTTTATATACAGACCATATTTTCTTTACCCTTTCATCTGTTGATGATCGTTTGGGTTGTTTTCATATTTTTGCTATTGTGAATAATGCTGCAATGAACACAGAAGTGCGTATATCTCTTTGAGATCCTGATTTCAATTGCTGGATCATATGGTAGTTCTATTTTTAATTTTTTGAGGAACTTCCATATTATTTTCCATAGCAGCTACACTATTATACATTCCCACCAACAGTGGACAAGGGTTTCATTTTCTTCACATTCTCAACAACACTTTTCATTTTTTATAATAGCCATCTTAACAGGTGTGAGATGATTATCTCATTGTAGTGTTGATGAAACCTTAACCACTTAGTCTAGAGGATAAGATACCAATCCACAAATAACTAAAATAGATTGAGATATATCATAGAACTCAAAGACCAAATTTCCCATGGTTTTTATATCCCAAAGTACAGTATTTAAGTGGATAATAGATATTTTTAAAAATTGCATGCAAAAATTATTATAAATACAATGTAAAATAAGTTTTCCAAAAATGTTTTAAAACCTTTAAAAGACAACTTCTTGAATTATCGATGTTAGACAATTTAACTGACATAGATAATTGAGTCTTTGTGACAAGTACTGTGATTTAGGTTTCATTTGTGTGTATCAATTTGTAATTCTCTAAATATTTGTACTCCTCCAATATAGAATGTCTAAATTTTTATTTTCCAGGATATATAAATACTTCCAATGAACACCATTGTCTTATCCTGCACAAGATCACTTTGCTTTTCATACTTCTCCATCCCCTAGCTCCAGGATCTCATATGTGTAGCTTCATTCCCTGTTACTTCTCCATTTCCGAATAAACTTCACCCTAGGCATTTTTTTTTTTCTTGAGACTGAGTCTTGCTCTGTTGCCCAGGCAGGAGTGCAGTGGCTCGATCTCAGCTCATTGCAACCTCCACCTCCCAGACTCAGGCAATTCTCCTGCCTCAGCCTCCCGAGCAGCTGGGATTACAGGTGCCAGCCACCATGCTCGGCTAATTTTTATATTTTTTTTAGTAGAGATGGGGTTTCACTATGTTGGCCAGGCTGGTCGCGAACTCCTGACATCAAGTGATTCGCCTGCCTCAGCCTTCCAAAGTGTTGGATTACGGGCGTGAGCCACTGCGCCTGGCCCACCCTAGACATTTTATACATATTTCCCTTTTAATTACACCATTCCTCTTTTTTCAAATCTTTTCTACCTTGGGGAACGCCTTTTTCCCATTTCAATTTTTTTAAATGTTAAAACAAAATATGTGAATCATAGCAAAGTCAAGTCAGAGTAGTGCAATGCTGCTTCTAGACCAGGAAAGGGAAGTCATTCAACCTACAAAACAACTTCAAAAACACTTTAAATGCATAGGTACTCTTTTCATAATGTCTACAAACTTCCCCCAAAATCTCAATTTTGACTTAACACAATGTACCCCTCAGGAATTGGTATTCAAGATGAAAATTGAAACAATCTTCCATCTTTCTTTTTTTGTTGTTTTCTATTAACTGTAATTACATGATTTGGTATGTTTGATTGCAAATGTAATTTTATTTTAGCTCCATTAAGGGTTAAACATATTTTAAAGAATGCTTGGTAACGTAACCACCAGGTGTATCTGTGTGGGGTATGTGCAAACGTATTCTTGGAATATATAAGATTTCTTTCCTATAAAGAAATGTGTATGTTATTCAAGTTTAGTAACCACCGTGAGTCTTTGGAAAGGTTAGGTAATTTCTGAGCCTTAGTGTTCTCACCTCAAATGGTGGTCATGAGGATTTAAATGGAGCATATGAAAATCCCTTAACAAACTACTCAATTTAGCATCAAGGAGATGTCCATACATAAGACTGTTACATTAATGTTATCAGTAATATTAGCCAGATGTAAACTTTTCCATATGTATTTTTCCTTATAACAGCATAATTGCTGGCCTTGCACAGTGGCTCACACCTGTAATCCCAACACTTTGGGAGGCCAAGGTGGACGGATCACCTGAAGTCAAGAATTCGAGACTAGCCTGGCCAACATGGTAAAACCCCATTTCCACTAAAACTACAAAATTAGCCGGGCATGGTGGTGCATGCCTGTAATCCCAGCTACTCGGGAGGCTAAGGCAGGAGAATCATTTGAATCTGGGAGGCAGAGGTTGCAGTGAGCCAAGATTGGACCACTGCACCGCAGCCTGGGCAACAGAGTGAAACCGGCACACCTTTACCTATGTAAAAAAACCTGCACATCCTGTACATGTACTTTGAAACTTAATTTAAAAAAAAAAAGAATTTGGGCATGGTGGCTCACACCTGTAATCTTTCAGCACTTTGGGAGGCCTAGGCGGGCAGATCACCTGAGGTCAGGAGTTCAAGACCAGCCTGGCCAACATGGTGAAATCCTATCTCTACTAAAAATACAAAATTAGCTGCGCGTGGTGGCGCATGCCTGTAATCCCAGCTACTTGGGAGGCTGAGGCAGGAGAATTGCTAGAACCTGGGAGGAGGAGGTTGCAGTGAGCCAAGATCATACCATTGCACTCCAGCCTGGGCAACAAGAGCGAAACTTAGTCTCAAAAAAAAAAAAAATGCATTTTGATTATAATATTCTAAGTTATTAAATGTCTAGATAACATTATTGGACATCTACTCATATCTACTTATCATGTGTAAGACACTAAAGTGATTGTTTTGGAAAAAAGAAATTAGGATATATATACATATATATCTCCTAATATGTAATATACTATATGTATAATATATACAATAGCCCTTAGAAGTAAATACTACTAAGTTACAGGAAAGCAAGATTTAAGAAATTAATATTTGACTAAGACCACATATTGAGTAAAGGAAATATTTGGGAGAAAAAAAAAACTAACTTTCACTATACTAATTTGAACTCAAATTTATTTCTCTGTGCTTTTAACACTTTATAAAAATATTTTACAGTCTGAAATATAGTAGAGACGTAATATAAATTTTGAAAGGCCATCTCTGCCTAGCTGTTCTACAAGTGTTCATTCCTAAAAGTCTGTCAGTTGATCTCACGGGATTTTAAGAAACTTATTCCCAACTGATCCATGAGTAGGCCACTTCCCTTTTTCCTATCTGAATTACCATGAGCCAAGTTTGTGCATGGGGTAACAAGAATACATATTTTGTTAAGAGGGAAATAATTTCATCACTTCAACTTTATAATATTTTGTTCCATCAAAAGATCATTTATAAAGGTTGGTCCCATAATATTTACCTAGAAGGAATCACTCAGATAAAGGCATCACTTACCAATAAAGCATTCAATTCATCCTATTCAAAATTTACTTAATAAATTGTCTTTACTCTGAGCCCTAAAAGATATACTGTCTATTGACTTGAAAGAATAGTCATTTAGTAGAGTTTAAATCAATATATGAAATAAAATTTTAAATGTTTTTGTAGAAACAGGGTTTCCTTTTATTGCCCAGGCTGATCTAGAACTCCTGGCTTAAGCAATCCTCCAGCCTCAGCCTTCCAAAGTGATGGGATTGCAGGGGTGACCAGCTGCGCCTGGAATGATATTTTATTATCATGTAACATTTTTCTCATTTTTCCCTGTTTTACTCATCTACATGTATTTGAATATCTACATTCACTTTTTTCAAATTCTAAAGTATAGACTCTCAAGAAGATGACATATTTTAAAAATAATTACATTGGATTTAAAAACATATAGTGTAGGAGCAACTAGTAAAAGTTGACAGATACTACATCCAGTGAAATTACCCCATTTAAAAAAAAAAAAAAAAAAAAAAAAAAAGTAAATAAAAAAGTTAAAAGCAGATAATGAGCTGAGCACGGTGGCTCACTCACGCCTGTAATCCCAGCACTTTGGGAGGCCGAGATGGGTGGATCACAAGGTCAGGAGATTGAGACCATCCTGTCTAACACGGTGAAACCCCATCTCTACTAAAAATACAGAAGCATTAGTAGGGCATGGTGGCGGGTGCCTGTAGTCTCAGCTACTCGGGAGGCTGATGCAGAAGAATGGCATGAACCTGGGAGGCAGAGCTTGCAGTGAGCCAAGATAGCGCCACTGCACTCCAGCCTGGGCGACAGAGCGAGAGTCTGTCTCAAAGAAATAAAAAATAAAATAAAAAAATTTTAAATCAGATAATACAGGGAGTCTAGGTGTGCACATAGCACATAACATTTTTATTAAAAATCTAATGGGAATGTTTTTAAAACTTCTATTTTAATGCATGTATCTAATCTGATTTATCTTTCTTTAGAGGCCTAATTTTCCAATTATTTGTACTGATAGTTTGACCTAAAAGTGGAGTAACATTTGCGTTACTGGCATACATATCAAACATATGGAAGATGAGATGTAAGAGAGAAGAAGGACAAAAAGAAGAAAAAGGGCATTCATTGCAGGGCAGGATGCTAACTTAATGACATTGTGAATGTACTCACTCTTTCTAAATTTCCAAGTGACAATCCTAGGTGCAATTAGAGTTTTATTGTATTTTGATAAATGATTCAGAAAGCTTTGTAAAAAATCCAAGGAGACATTTTAAAGAAATTTATGATCAGTAATAGCAGTCTCTCCAACACTTGACACAAGAAAAGGAAATCATAAAATGAATAGCAAGGAAATTACAATTAAAGTAATGGTAGGTTTTGACAATAACATATGGCATTTTTGGCTCCATGGTATATCACTTTAAAAAATCTAAAGACATTTCATCTCCTGTATTAAAGAAACAATAACAACGTATTTTTTGCTTACAATAAGTTGTTATTTTAAAAAGAGATGTGGAAAGAATGGTTTTCTCTATAGGACTAAAAAGATATAGAATAATTCAATTCTACATATGTCAATTCAAATTTGTCTGTGGCAGATTATGCATACTAGCACTGTTCAAGGCATTCCCCTCTTCCTTCCCCACTTTATCATGGTCTGGCATTTTTCCTAACCACTCAGAAGGGTTTCATTCCTCCAAACTTCATTCCACCTTTAGCTGCCAAGAGCTGATGGCTTTCTCTTTTGCCTAAAGTCATTTCCTTCCAGCAATGCAGAGAGGAAAGAGTAAGTGAAACCTTCAACGAAGAAATTTCATTTTTTAGAATGGCAGGACACCAAAATTGTTATCTCATATTCCACAAAAGTATTCTACCCACATTCTCTGGATGGTCTCATAAATCCTCATATAAAATATTTTTATACAATTTTATAATATCTATTTTAATATGAACTTGCCTCTCAAGTGGTAATCTAACTCTACATAGTTGTAAAGGAAGATGTCATAATACTTCTGCAAAGAATAAATTAGGTAATTTGTGATGTATAATATGAAGGACCATCTTCAATTAGTACACAGATGTCCTCCAATACAACATCCACGATATGTCCTCTTCAGAGCAAATTTTTAAAAATCCCTGCTAGCAGTTAGTGAAATAATTTAGTCCTTCAAGATGTAATGTGGTAACCAAATTATTTCCCAAAAATCTGTGACTGGCCATTTGTTACATTAAAAAATCATTAATCAGAGTCTGTCACCTAACTGAAAGCTAAATTTTCAACCAAATGTTAGTAGCAAAACTAGCTGTTTGTTTAATATCTTTAGGTATAGTCTTGAAAAATAAAGGGGTGAGGCAAATCACCATACAAAGTGTGTGTGTGTGTGTGTGTGTGTGTATGTGTGTGGTAAAATTCTAGTATAAATATGACACAATCATTTATGAGCATAAAGTTTGCAGTCCTTACTCCCACTCTAATAACAGTGATGGGTCTTCATGGATAAGCCCACATTGCCTCTCTGAACCTTCCTTAGAAAATGCTTCAAATTTTTGGAAAATGTGCCCTTTGTACCTGGGGCAAACATCAATTTAGACCATATGGAAACCTAACCTATGGCCTCAGCCACATCTGACTATATTTCTATCACCTGAGCTCACATAAGCATCTATATTTATTTTAAAAGAATATTTTAAATTCATAGTCAGTGACTATTGATTGGCCCTCAAATTTCTGTTAGATGATACAGATTTACACCTAACAAGGTTATCGTTTTAGATTTGGAGTCACTCATACTAAAATCATATTAGTTTCTGCAATCCAATTTTTTCTTAAAATATATTTTAATACATTTGTGGTCACTGCCTTTCTACGAATTAATTACAAATTACTTATCTTTGCATACATTATCACCTATACTGCTAAAAGAGAGAATACATCTCAGGATATTTTACCTCCTCAAAATCATACCATGATACTGTAAACATACTAAATGCTCGACAAATAAAAAATAAATAGAATCACAAAATTCATGTTTCCAGGGTTAATAAGCTTTATTCTGGAAGAATCCATATTTTCGTACTTTATTATTTATATAAATATCTACGAACCCCCTACTCCTTGATGCCAGGCACTATTCTGGAAGCTAAGTCAACAATGAAGACATAGTCTGGGTTCCCTTGGAGTATTCAGCATGCAAATTCACAAAATACCTGCATGCCGTAACAAGCATTATGAAAGAAACAAATAAGGTACCAACATCAAGACCAACAGGCGACAACCTACTTTTGACAAGATGATCAAAAATGATCTTTCCAAAACAAAAAAATTGCGAGTTGAGATTTAAAGTTTAAGAAGGAGTAAGCATGCGGTGAGTCCAGGCATTGGGAACAGCATTTGAAAAGGCCTTAAAGAGTGCTATTGTTTCATGTGTTTTAGCCACCACCTGGGCAGGTGCACCTTAATGAGAAGAGAATAGGTTCTGGTGAGGTTGGAGAGAAGGGTCAGAACAGACAGTAAACCAGATGCTGAGGAAAGGCATTTATTGTTGTTGCTAACTGGTCTCTGTGTTGTCGTGTTTATTTCTTCTTCTCCTCCTCTTCTTCTTCTTCTTTTTAAAAATGCAGTTGTGAGCCAATGTTTGTTAGGGGAGACAGGATGGTATTGTTTTGTATGGAGAATGAATTGCAGGGAAGAAAATTACAGAAGTAGAGAGATTGATGTGGACGCTGTGGCAGGGTTCCAAGTAAATTATGATGATGACCTGAACTAATTTGATGGCAGCGTAGGTACAGAAAAGAGGGTGAACGAGATGCATCTGAGACGTATGATGAAATAGAAATAAGTTTGGGAGATAAGATTAATAGATCTACTTATAGGCTGGAAAGGGCTGAAATGGAGTAATGAGGAAGAGAGCAATCAAAGGTGATTTCAATACTTGGATGGTGAAGCCATTTATTCAGATAATGAAGATGGGAGGAAAGAATCTGAGACAGAGTTTTAGGGAAAGTCATAAATTATTATCATTATGACATCTAGAATGTTCCATTTACATTAATAAACTTCAAGCTGTTTTACAAGATCATGACTTGTCTTAGAAAAGTACCATATAAATCCTTCTAGCACTTCACACTCTTTTGCATAACTAATAGGAATAGAAATTATATAAAAAATAATTATTATTCATGTAAAATGAAAAATTCTACTTTTTTCCTTGCCACAGAGAAAGTGGGTTGATTATATAAATAAAGTAAATAGAACCCTACTGATTGCTCTTCTGAATTTATTTATTTATTTATTTGTTTATTTATCTATTTTGCTGCTGAAACTCAGCACAGCAACAGGTAGCAAAAACATAGAAGCATTACCACAGAAGGGCTCCCATTATTATGTGCAGGCCCTAGGGGACAGGAGGCCCAAGATGCTTTTGGCAGAGAGCCAGACTTGACTCATCTTTTTTCTGTGGAAGCATCAGGTACTCTGTGAGCCCAGCCCTGCACCATAGGAATCAAGGCATATCATATATCCAGTCACTGTAAAAATACATCACTGTGTCCCACAACTGCACAGGGGTTTACTTAAGGAAACCTCCTTTTAAACATCTACAAAATTTTTTAAAAATTGTCTTAAGCCAAACTATCAGTTGCCTAAATAGAGGGCACATCCTTCTTTACATCAAATACCATATTCTGTCTAAAATCTGGTTGTTGATAAGCTAGTCTAACAATCATGAAAATTTGTTACATAGGGATCAGCTAGCTTTCAAATAATCAATAATTTTTTTTAAATCTCACCATAAATTACAAGAAAAAAATTCTAGTTTAAACTTTTTTAAATAGTGGAAAAAATCTGAATAATTTTCAACAAAAGGAACAGTTGAGTAATTGGATTTGGTTTGCAGTTTATATAAAATAGGTTTATATTGATGTTAAAGCAAAAATCATAAAAATATATTTAAATTACAAGGAAAGAAAGAGAAAGAGAAAGAAAATCTTTATCTTGTCTACAGGGAAGAAGAAATAGAAAAGAATAACAAATATGTTTCTGAAAAGAACTAAACCTTCCAACACTGACTTGTCAGTACTGATAAGCTATCACTTCCTTAAAAGCTTACTTTCATTTGGCTTTTATCTTACTGACACTAGCTTCTTAAAAACTCCCCTAAGTTTCTCATGTAAATTGCTCTTAACATCAGAGTGGATATAATCTACGAACGCTCCAAGTCAAAAAAAAAAAAAAAAAACCCTAAAATAATGCGTGAAATGTTTACTATAATCACAAAAACTGGCATTAATGTTTCCAGTTTCTTGTTCTGATTTTTGTCTTGAATATAAGGGACGAAAATATCCATTTTTTCCCCCAAAAGTAAATGAGTTTCCGAAGTTGAATTCGATAAAAAGTTAAAAGGATTCTGCATCTTTTCTGAATTTCACTGTAAAGTGCTTATTCGAAAAAATAAATAAATAAATAAACTGCGCTCAGAAATAGGGGCAGAGGTGTCCTGTCAATTATTTGTGTTTGTGTGCTCTTAAGGGGTGCGGGGGTTCTTTTCTGGCCCCACAGGTAGTAACTGCTACGCTGGTTCTGCACGCTCAGCTTTGCAGATGGAAAATACAGCACATGCTTTTTTGCTCGTAAAAAATATGAGCTGCCCCTTGAACTGAAGCCCATCTCACAACTCTGCTAGCGTAAACAGAAATAAAAGACAGTAAACCACCCGGCATTGCTACCCTTCCTTTCCACAGTTTCAGAACCTGGCAGCAAACCCACAGCTCTTCTTCCTCCCATTGCTGAAACCACCCGGTCAAGCTTCTCCCCTCTCTTCCTTCCAGGTGGCGTATACAGAGTGCCAGAACCGAGATGTGAAAACAGACACAGGTGGGTGTGGCGATTGAGGCGAGCAAGGGCGAAAGACCGGGGGCTTCTCCTCCCCTCCCCACCGAAGCAGCAAAAGAAAAGGCACTTACTTGCGACCTAGCCGGCTGACCATCCCCACCCAGTGCACCCGCAGAATCTGGCCCCAGGGGAGGGCGCGGGCCTCTCTTTCCCCTGCGCTCTCTCAGGGCTGCTTCTTTTTCTTTGGGCTCCTGTTGCTCAGGGGACGCCTGCCGCTAGCAGCCACTGGCACCCAAGCTAGCCCAGCCCCAGCCGAGCCGGCAGAATTGGAAAGCCCACAGCCGCAGCTGGAGCGCTGGCGACCGCCTGCCTGCACGCAGACTGCGCCCCTCCTGCCAGGGCGCGCCCGGGGAGGTAGCAGCCCCGCCTCCCCGAGGGCAGCTGCGCGGCTTTGCCTCCTCCACTCCTCCCCGCGCGCCCAGGTCCCCACCCCTTGCTCCCTCCCTCCCTCCACTCCAGCAGGCGGCGCAGGGCGGAGACCTAGCTAGGGGCGCGGTGGTAGCGACGCTGTAGCCTCTGCACCATGCGCTAATAGAAGGCGGAGGAGGGGGTTGCACGACCTGCCATCCACTGCCACTCATTGGGTGGGGCGTGTGTGTGTGTGTGTGTGTGTGTGTGTGTGTGTCCAGCAGCCAGAAGAGCCCTTCCCTTATCTCACCCCCGCCCCCCTCATCCCTTTCCTCCCTTCCTGATCAGCAGAATCGGCTAACGCTTCCGAGAAGCCGCTTTGTGTGGCTTGATGGAGAAAAACTCCGGAACAGAGGAGGTGGGGACCAATGGCAAAGCCCTGAGTCTGGGGCAGTGGGTGGGGAGCCAGACAACACCGTCTGGCCAGCGCCTCCCGGGTCCTGGGCTCTGAAGAGTCTAGGCTGGGAATTGGTTTCTTCCCTAGGGCTTTGCTCACAACCGCGAGTGGGGCGGTGACGCTCAAAACCGGTATCTAGGATATGTTTTCTGTTTTCTTTATATATATATATGCAAATCAGTTGAATTGCAGAGTCTTCCAGGCAAGCAAATAATACATTTTCTTTCGAAGATGCAGTGAAGAATCAGAGGATGTCCTAGGTTGGGAAGGAAACATGGGGAAAAGGCTGCTTTTCCAGACCTGGGACGCGATCATCTGAATATGCCATCAGTCATATGGGTTCTGAATTTCAGAGCTGGTAGGAGCGACTGTGAAAATAAATTTAAAAAAAATCATTTTGTGTGGAGTGTGTGCGTGCGCTGGTGTTTCCTACAGCAGCCTGGGAGGAAGAACAATGGAAACAGGGTTGAAAAATCTTTCTCAAAGAGAAACAGGAAATTTTCACCAAGGGAAGAAATCAAAGGATGGCCATGGGGCAGGGTGCCTCTCAAAAGGGCAGACCACTTTGCAGGATAAACACTAGTGACGGGCACTTGCACTTTTATTATTTGCTTCCACACCTTCTATCATGGAAATTATGCTTAGAGGTAAACAGGAAGAAAATCAAATCCCAGGGTCTACTTTTCCCTGCTGCTTTCTTTACTTCTGAGATTGGTCCTGGGGTTTTGGACCTCACATTCTTGACTTGTAAGATGTGCTATTGAAGGAAGGAAACTTCAGTGACTGAGGCTGTACACTGAAGGTGAACTAGCTCACTTGTGATAATTCTCAGTGCTATATCCTGGACAAATCACCTTCTTCTCCCTGATTGGTGGTAGATGTAGGAAGAAGAGTTCAACTGCAATAGGAATGATGGTCTTTTTTATTAGATGCAAGCAATGCCACATTCTTTTATTTTTAAGACTTTATTTTTTAGAGCAGTTTTAGGTTCACAGCAAAATTGAGGGGAGGGTACAGAGACTTCCCACATTCCCCCTACCCTACACAAGAATAGCCTCCCCCATTATCAACATCCCACACCAGAATGAAACATTTGTTAAAATTAATGAACTTTCTTTGAGATATCATTATCTCCCAAGGTCTGTAGTTCACATTTAGGGTTAGCTCAGGTGTTGTCCATTCTATGGGATTAGGCAAATGTATGATGACATGTATCCACACAGTATCATACAGAGTAATTTCAGTGCCCCCCAAATTCTCTGTGTTCCACTTATTCATCTCCCATTTCAACCTCTGGCAACTACTGATCATTTTACTGTCTTTATAGTTTTGCCTTATCCAGGATGTCCTATATAGTTGCAATAATACAGACTATAGCCCTTTCAGATTAACTTCTTTCACTTAGCAATATACTTTTAGTTTTCTTCCATGGTTTTTCATAGCTTGATAGTTCATTTCTTTACAGTGCTGAATAATACTCCATCGACTGGTGGTACCACAGTTTATTCACTTACCTACTGAAGGACGTCCTGTTTGCTTCCAAGTTTTAGCAATTACACATAAAGCCTCTATAAACATCTTTGTGAAGATTACTGTGTGGACATAAGTTTTCAAGTCCTTTGGGTGAACATCAAGGAGCACAATTGCTGGATTGTATGGTGAGAGTATGTTTAGTTTTTAAAGAAACTGCTACACTGTCCTCAAAGTGGCTGGAGCATTTTGCATTTCCACCAGCAACACATGAGAGTTCCTGTTGCCTCACATCCTTGGCTAGAACTTGATATCATCAGTGTTCTGGACTTTGGTTATTCTAATACATATGTGGTGGTGTCTCATGCCCATTGTTGACACCATAAGTGTTATTTGATTTGTATTTCCCCTGTGACATATGACACAGATCATCTTTTTATATGCTTATTTGCAAAATGTGTATCTTCTTTGGTCTGTTAAGATATTTGGCCCATTTTTTCATTGGGTTATTTCTTTTCTTATTATTGAGTTTTAAGCTTTATTTGTATATTTTGGTTAACAGTCATTTGTCAGATGTGTCTTTTGCAAATATTTATCTAACACTGGCTTATCTGTTTTTGCAGAGCAGAAGTTTTTAATTTTAATGCAGTTCACCTTATCAATTATGTCTCTTATGGATTATGCCTTTGGTGTTATATCTAGAATAACACATATGTTAGATACATTCTTTGGCATATATAATGTATTATATATTATATACAACCTATGTATTATATGTTATATATAACATACATATTATAACATGTTGTTATATGTTATATTACTATATTATTATGTTATATATAATACATAGGTTGTATATAATATATAACATATTATATATTTCACTGTAAGCAACCATTAACAAGAGCTTACTATTCTCAATATATCTAGGTTCTTGTTAGAAATCTTCAAACATAAAATCCTGGAAAATAATAAAACCAAAAATAAAATTATCTTGGTCCGACTGTGGGATCCCTTGCAGGATTTTACCTGTGAGCTCATAGGCAAAGCATTAGGTATATTATTCATTATTTTCCCAATTTTCTTTCATGTTCCAACTATTTATTTCCTTTCCATTTGTTTTATGTGCCATTCCTGGTCTGTAGAACATTTTGTAATGTGTTACTTTTAGTAAAACATTAGCTGTTTATGTATTTCTTGCTCTTTTGGCAGCCCTAGAAATTTTATCTCTGTTTAAACCCAGAAAAAGTCTCTTTCTAAATTTCTTATTGAATACTACACTGCACAGTCTTGAGAGTTCATTAAACACTAAATGACAGCATCCGACGTAGACATAAGTAGATGGTGCCTTTAAAATTTAAAGGGTAGGCTTGAATTAAGGGAAGCACAAAGCCTGTCTGGTTGAACAAGTCAATAACCAATAAGTTCCTAACAATATTTACAACTGACCTTCCATAACTTGGATAGAAAAATGTGGATATGTTGGGTCATGGAAATTAACTAATATCATACAATCAATACCAGAATAGGAATAAGAATTTTATTTCCCTTAGTGAGAAATAAATGGATAGCCACACTTCTGTCTTTTCCACAATTACCACTGCAGTTTTCAAAACTGTAGAAGTTTCTGGAAGAACAAAAGATAGACAGTAATATTAAGGCAATAAAATTAAACAATACAATACTGAAAGAGTTTGTTTTTCTCTAAATAGGATTAGAAAAATACTTTTACCTTCTAATATTGGCTGCATGGCAATATTAATTGTAAGGAAAAACAATTATTCTGCTGTGAAACTAGAAGAATAAAGTTACAAGTTTTGCATATACATAGCTAAAAAGTAGGATTCAAAGGTAGAACTTCAAATTATAACTGAAAATGAATAGAATATACAATGAATATTATCAGACATAGATTGGAGTGATGAGATGGACAAATTTTGCTTAATGAAACAGCTGAACAAAAGAGGTTTCCTAAACGTATTGGCATCTGAGTGTTTGCTCGTCTAATTTGACGTGGTCTGGATTTTTTTGGCCAGAAAAACTGAAAAAACAGAAAAATGAATGTTTTGTCTTGCATGTAGTAGATGCTTAGTAAGTAAATTAATTGATTACTTATTCCCAAAGAATTTTCCCCACGGTGTCATAGTCTACTAATGGGTCCTTTACCCTAACAATGGTTTTGCTGGTAATGTGCTTTCTGTGGAGTTATTTTTGATCAAAACTACTGTTATCGACATTCCCTTGTAGAAGTCTTCCACTAGACAAGGGGACAAAACATATGAAACACTAGTTTTCAGTTGTTGGGCAACATTATCTATAAGACTGTGATCCCTAGAGAAGAGAAAGAAAGTGAGCCTGTGATTGTCTCTGCATACTACATTAAGTTTCTGAACCACAGCTCAGGAAGATGGAAACATAAAGAGCCACAAAATAAGAGTTTGATAGGCTGAGGGAGCTAGAATTTGTTTATTTGATACAGGATACCTAAGACAAGGGAGATAAACAGAGAGGATACCAGAGATCTGTAGAAAGAGATCTCAAATTTTTGCTTGACAGCATTCTGTAATTGTGTGAGAACAAAAATACCCTAAGCCAGAGAAAGAACTACAGTCATGCATTGCCTAACAGTGGAGATAGTACTGAGAAATGTGTCACTAGGCAATTTTAACATCATAGAGAGAGTACTTACACAAACCTAGATAGTATAGTCTACTACATACTTAGGCTTTATGATATAGCCTATTGCTTCTAGGCTACAAACCTGTACAGCATGTTACTGTACTGAGGCAATTGTAACACAGTGATATTTGTGTATCTAATCATATCTACACATAGAAAAGCTACAGTAAAAATACAATATTATAATCTGTGGGACCACCATCTTATGTGCAGTCTGTCATTGACTGAAGTGTTATCTGGCACATGACTGACATGACTGTAATGTTAAGTAGCAGGTTAAAAATTCTTGGACCTCACACAGGGATAGTAATAATTTATCCTCCTCAGTCAAAGTGAAAACACCTCATAGCACAGGAGATACTGGGTAGACTCTTTAGAAGGGTCTTGTCTTAATAGTGGCGCTGAATTAACTTTAACTAACCTTGCTCTGGATTTATCCTAACAAAGCTTAAAAGTGAGGCTTAAAAGGACCCAACTGGTTTCAATTTACTTATATGTTAGCCAGAGTAAAATCCAACACCTCTCAAAGGATCTAACAACATAAAATTCACATTGACTGGCATCCAATTAAAAAAATGACTAGGCGTGCAAAGAAGAAGGAAAATATGAGCTAGAGCCTGCAGAAAAGTCAATCAACAGAAACAGACCCAGAAATGACAAAGATAATGGAATTAACAAGTTAGGACATTAAATTTTGTAATATTAAGTTGGCTATGTATACTTAAGACAGCAAAGAAAAATCTGAATATCATGAGGAGAGAAATATAAGATATAATACACAAAATGGAACTTCTACATATGAAAAATACAATATCAGAAATGAAAATTCAATGTATTGTAAAGGCAGCACTCGGAAAAGTAGTTAAGGAATATATATACACATTCAAAATAGAAACAAATGATCCCTGCAACAACAAAGTTCATTCACAACCTGTTTTAGCAGCTTGACTGCTATTGTTCCAGACTTTTATTTTCCTATATGAATACATATATCATTAATAGTATTTGAAACAATAAAATATTAATGCAACATTTGTTATACAGTTATAATAATTTATAGGTAACTGTGATCTTTTTTAACATTGAATAAGTATTTTAATATATTCATTTAACATATTTGTATTACATTTATTAAGTTAATTCTCAACGATCAGAAATTTTTCTTCCCTCAGAGATGTATATGGCCAGGTGCAGTGGCTCATGCCTGTAATCCCAGTACTTTCGGATGGTGAGGCAGGAAGATTGCTTGAGTCCAGGGGTTCAAGACCATCCTGGGGCAACATAGGGAAACTCCATCTCTAAAAGAAATAAATAAAAAATTAGCCAGAGACGGTGGTGTGCATCTGTGGTCCCAGCTACTTGGGAGGCTGAGGAGGGAAGATCAGTTGAGCCTGGGAGGTCAAGGCTGCAGTGAGCTCTGATCTTGTGACTGTACTTCAGCTTGGGTGACAGATTGACATGCTGTTTCTAAAAAAGAAAATAATAATAAAAGCAATTTAAAAAAGACATATAAATAGGTCCTGAAGATAGTTCCAAAAGAAAAATTTAAAAATATTTCAGCAAACCTATCAAGATGATACAAGATGTAACTTCCCAAGCTACTACTCTAAAGGAGATAACAGCTAACAGCTATTGAAATTTAATTATTCCATTATATTTACCACATTGAAAGTTTAATTATGTACTATGAAATGGAGTTTGAAAATATCGGTATTTTTCTTGTTGTTCTGATTACCTTAAGAAGGAGTATTGGCAAATTTGAATGTGTAGTCTAAGATGTGGTGATAACTGATTCTTGCCAGGTTAATAGGTTTTAAAGCAATGATGGGGATAGAACCAGTTTGTGGACCAAGAGTTCTGAAGATTTTAGAGGGGCTTTAGAGAGAGATGAGGCCAGAGAGGTCTACAGAGACCTAGTGGTCCAAGAGTCTTCAGTGCAGCTGTAAAAGACTAGTTCGCTGTTTATAGAAATCTACATTCTAAATACAAAGTTTCTTATTTAAAGATTCTCACACTGCAAGTTTTTATCATAAAAGTAATAACTAGTCAAAGCAGGAGTTCACAGCAGGAACCAGGCCACACAGCAAGAGGTGAGCTGCAGGTCAGTGAGCAAAGCTTCATCTGTATTTACAGCTACTCCCCATAACTTGTATTACCACCTGAGCTCTGCCTCCTGTCAGATCAGTGGCAGCATTAGATTCTCATAGGAGCGCGAACCCTATTGTGAACTGTGCATGTAAGGGGTCTAGGTTGTGAGCTCCTTGTGAATATCTGATGCTTGATGATCTCTCACTGTCTCCCATCACCCCCAGATGGGACCTTCTAGTTGGAGGAAAACAAGCTCAGGGCTCCCACTGATTCTACATTATGCTGAGTTGTATATTTATTTCATTATATATTACAACATAATAATAATAGAAATAAAGTGCACAATAAATGTAATGCACTTGAATCATCCCAAAACCATCTCCCACCCCTGTCTGTGAAAAAAATGGTCTTCCAGGAAACTGGTCCCTGTGCCAAAAAGATTGGGGACTGCTGAGTTAATCTTTTAAATCAAAATTTTGAAATTATTGATTACCATTGTTGTAGGATTTTTTTCTGACATTTCTTTTGCTTTCAGCCTAATTGCATTTGCTATTTTTACATTGCTGTATTTTCAGCAATTCAGTAGACTTAAATTTTCATGGTAGTGAAGAAGAATAAAAAAATAAAAAATAAAAAATTTTAAAAAGCAGAATATATTTGTATAGTGTCTAATAAGATATGTTAAATTTTAAACCAGAGGCCTGTTTTAGCAAAGTCTGAATTTATTTACACTCAGAAAAACCTGTTGATATTCTGAAAATGTATCCTCATGTGAAATGTGGTGAAGACAAGTTGAATGGTAACAGCATATAAAAATAATACTGTATAAAAATGATCGGCATGATTTCATAATATATTCAGAAAAGTCATAGATTTAACTCTTGAAATTTTGTTTCTTGCCAGTGAGATTAACAACAGTTATTGAAGTTGTAACATATACCAGGCATTATATTAATAAACGTTATTTTTTTGACCCATTTAATCCATATAACAAAATTTTGTTTGTTTTTTTGTTTGTTTGTTTTTTGAGAGAGGGTTTTACTCTGTTGTCCAGGCTGGAGTGCAGTGGCATGATCACATCTCACTGCAGCCTCAACCTCCTGGGTTCAAGTGATTCTCCCACCTCACCTCCTGAGTAACTGGGACCACAGGCGTGCACTGCCACACCCGGTGATATGGTTTGGCTCTGTGTTCCTACCCAAATCCCTTTTCAAATTGTAATTCCCACCGTTGAGAGAGGGAGGTAAATAGATCATGGGGGTAACTTCCCCCATGCTGTTCTCCCAATAGCAAATGAGTTCTCAGGAGATCCAATGGCTTTATAAGGGACTTTTTCCCCTTTGTCTCTTCTCTCTCCTGCCGCCATGTGAAGAAGGTCCCTGCTTCTCTTTCACCTTCTGCCACGATAGTAAGTTTCCTGAGGCCTCCCCAGCCATGCAGAACTGTGAGTCCATTAAATCCCCGTTTTTAAATAAATTACCCAGTGTCAGGTAGTTATTTATAGTAGTGTGAAAACAGACTAATACACCCAGTGAAGTTGATTTATTTTTTGTAGATACAGGGTCTCCCTATGTTGCCTAGGCTAGTCTTGAACTCCTGGACTCAAGTGATCCTGACACCTTGGTCTTCCAAGTGCTGAGATTATAGGCATGAGCCACAGTGCCCAGCCAACAACTCTTAGAGGTAAGTATTTTTATTATAATTCCAGTCTTTTTTCAGGCTGAACAACTGGCCCAAGGCCACATAGCTAATATATGGACAAGCCAAGGTGACAACCTAAATAAGTTGGCTCCAGAGCCTGTATGCTTAAGCACCATGCTATACTATCTCCATAAAGAAGTGGCTTTTCTATGTCTCCTAAAGGCAATACATACATTTTGAAAATAGCAGCCACCTACATTATAGCTATGAATTGAAAATTGTTACATATAGAATAACAAAATAAATATTAAACAAATAAATCTCTCAGTAATCCATTTATTTGCAAATAAACCTGTAGAGTTGAAATCAAACATGTCAGAAAAGTTGAATTGCATCGTAGTATATTCGATAGAGTACAAAAGCTATTTATTGATCTGCCAGTTACTACTATATCTCTGGGCATGTCTCCTCATTTCTATGTATTTCAGTTTTCTCCTCTGTAAACCAGAAAGTTTGTACTAAATTATTTTTTATTCCTTTGCATACATAAAGTTCAAAATCAGTTTCATCCTTCCACCGTCATTTTCGGCTAAATGCCACATTTACTGCCACCTGGTGTTCAAAATAAGTAGACTGTTTTGTTATACGAAGTGATGTAAAAAACCTTTTGATATTAATAGTTTCTTTACATTCGAAGTAAGGGGGAAAGTCGTGTGTGTGTGTGTGTGTGTGTGTGTGTGTGTGTGTGTGTGTTTTAGACAGGATCTTGCTCTGTCGTCCAGGCTGGAATGCAATGGTGCAATCTCGGCTCACTGCAACCTTCACCTGTCAGGTTCAAGCGATTCTCCTTCCTCAGCCTCCACAGTATCTGGGATTAGAGGCACCCGCCACCACGCCCAGCTAATTTTTGTGTTTTTGTAGGAACAGGGTTTCGCCAAGATTGCCCAGACTGGCCTCGAACTCCTGACCTCAAGGGATCCACCTGCCTTGGCCTCCCAAAATGCTGTGATTACAGGGTGAGCCACTGTGCCTGGCCCGGAAAGTACATTTTGCTGGTGTTCAGACTTAAGGTCCATCTTTAGATGAGCTGAAACAACCACTTCTGACTGTTTTATATATAAAAGTAATTTCCAAGGAGATAACTTCAGTTAGTAAACCTCATAGATCTGATTTAGATTAAAAAAAATTTTTTTTTTGTTTTTGCTGAGACATTATTTCAACAATTTATAATTGTTTTATGGGAACTTTTTTTTTTTGCTTACTTGTGATTTTTTTCCACAAATATTTAGTTAGCTTATGTAAAGGGCACACCTGATACAGAAAGGTCTTCCTTTAACCATATAACCTTGTGTTATATTCTCTTTTGATTTTAAACAAACAAAAAGTAACAGAAAAAGAAAGAACATATGGTATTTCAGAAATATATATGAAATTAAAGCAAGATAAGGCAGAGGGACAGTAGAAATGGATGTAAATACTGGAATTTTTTTTAAAAAGCTTTATTTGAAAATTTTAAATACAATTAATTTTTTTGAAGTATTAATTTTTAAATATAGTATCTCAAACTTTCTTTAAATTTGTGAAAATATTTTTACTCCTTCCATTACAATAAAATAGATTGGAGGAAATTCAAGATGGGATTGGTTAGAGGTAACAGGTAGAAGCCCTGGCTAGACGGGTACCCAATGAATAGAGTACAACAGGGTCGAGGCCCAAAGAGTCAAAGCACTGTTTGAGGAGAGTTGAGGAAAGATTGGCGAGAGCACCAGTGGTGGAGTCGCACTCTTCAGAAGAGGTATGCTCTGTTTGGTTACAGGCCCTTGGTCGTCTTCCAAGACCTGACACACTGTTAAATGGAGATTACTCCTGAGTGTGGCACGGCTTTGAATGACACTCGTAGTCTTCCAAGCAGATACGAAATTTGAATGATACCTTTAATATCCCCTCTTACTTTTTTCCTACCTTCACCAGTTTATTCTCTTGAAAGAAAGGAGAAAAAGAAAAGCAGAACAATCGCAAGTAAAGGCAGATGTGGGGAGAGGTATATGGCAATGGTTTCTGCCTAGTTTGATGAAATCTCGATGCCAATGATAAGAGTTATATGCCAGAACTTTACATCTTTGCTTTTGGGTCAACTTTGTATTTCCTGTCTTTACGAATATGTAATTAAAGGAATTCTACCACATGTTAACAAAAGCCAAAGAGGTTGGGGGCAAGTGTTGGAGATTCAGTGGTCCCTAGGAAAGAAAAGGTGATTTTATTTAAGCAAAGAACAAAGAAGCATAGAGAAAACTTAATTTTACCAGAGATTTCTTCTTTCTTTTTTCTTGAAAAATTTATGCCAAAGTCTCTGTTTATTTCTATCACTACTTGCACTACTTTAGCTTGAGTGCTATGATCTTTAATCAGGACTATAGAAACAGACTTCATACTGCTCTGTCAAATGCCAGCATTCCTAACTCTAACCAACTCTCTACATTCTCTTATTTAGTGAGTGGTTCTCAGGATCAAGGTCAAATTCTTTAACATCCATTCTGATCTCTAGCATCAAGGTCTTTGCTTTTGCACTTTCTTTTGGTGGACCACTCTGCTCCAGCACTTATTCCTGAGCCACCTCTTTTGTCCTTCAGATCCTGGGCATCACACCCTCTAAACTCTGCTTGACCTGCCAAGTATGGACTAGATTCCCCTCCTCCATGCTTCCATTATGCTCTCAAAGTATGTGTCAAAGTATGTGTCACATTTTATTCTAATTCTTTATTTGGGCTCCAGCAAAGACTTCCCAGAACAAGTGATGCTTGAGCTGGCCTTGGAAGGTTGTTCAAGAATTAGATGGATGGGGCTTGAGGGGGAATTGCAGGCAGAGGGAATATGGTATGCAAGAACAAGGCCCTTTGCAAATCTTTTGTTTCTGTACTGATGAAGTTGAGGGAGGACTTGGGAGAATGAGGGAAGGTAAGCCCAGAGGAAAGGAGGCATGGGTGATAAAGGTCTTGAATATGCCCTGCTGAGTTGCCTGAGCTTAAAGAGGAAAGGAGACATTTTAAATGTGGAAATATAAATTGTCACCATCATATTTGATTTTAGAAGCATTATTCCTATTTTAAAAGAAAAAATACGTATTACTCTGATAATGCTGGGAAGGAGGGTTTGAACAATAATATACAAGATAAAAAATAAAGACCTAAAGAAACTAGGGAAGTGAAAATGGAGTAGTATGGTCAGAAGTGGTAGGTTTTTGGTTTGTTTTTCTAAGTAGAATTGAGAGGAAGTAAGTGCTTATTGAATTTGGGTAGGAGAGTAGATAGAGGCATATAAAATAAACAGAAAAGATTTTGAAATTAGTGACAATAGATGGCAATGATGATTTCATTAACACTGCCCCCCATCCCACAATAGAGTTAGTATTATAAAAGAAATAGATTTAATGGTGGAAGATGATGAGTAAAGTTTTATACATACTGATTTTGAGATGCTGTGAGGCAGCCAAGTGGAAGTATTTAGGAAGAAGTTGAATGTGTAGAGATTAACATGATGTTGTCATTTAAGAAAAATGGCCAAAAATGTTATTTAATACCTGTATTACATATTTTTAAAATATAATTTTAACACCAAAGGAGTACATATAGAACATAATCTCTGAATAAAGTAATGTATTTCACAGAAAAAAACTTTTGTCAATCTATTTCTTAATGTGTAGAGAAATATGTTTATTTACAAAATTTAAAAGTTACAATTTTATTTTGCAATATCATATGGCATGTAATTATTTTCTGGACTCACACTTGTCACATTAGGGATCCATATTTGATAGCAATACACAGAGAAGATAACAAATATTAAGTATATCCCAGGATCCAGTGTATGTCAGGTAGTAGGATATATAGAGAACTGTGTTATGTTTCCCATCCCCCTTCAGGAACAATGAACAACGGATTCATTTCTTCAGTTGGAGAGAGTATGGGATGTGGATGGCTCATAGCTGTGATTCTCTCTGGGAATTGTCCTTAATTAAAGGAAACAGCCCCACGCAAAGATTTGACCCTTTCTCAGAGGCAGCCCACATCTAATGACTGGTTAATATGAGTATGAAGGTCCTGTTCGTTTGCTTGGGTACAAGTTAGAGCTTCCCATGATTTCACTGAGGCTGCTGTTGCAGCTGCACTGCAGTTCTGCTGCTTCTCTGCAATCTTGTTTCCTGCTTCCTCTCAGCTATAATTACAGAGAGTACTTTCCAATGAACTTCCGTACAAATCTTTTGCTGACTCTTCTGTATCAGAAATAAGTTTATATTGCATAGTAATATTGAGGAAAATAAAGTCAGTTGCTACATATATCATTATAGAAAAACTACAGGAATTTTGAGGAAAATAGTCTCATTTTCCAGCATCTGGCACTATTTATGACTTTTTCTCAGTCTATGAAAGATTGAGAATGAAAGGGTTGGAGGCCAGGGCATGAATTGGCTAATGGTTAGAACTGTAAGAGCTGTGGGAAAGAAACTGGAAATTTCCCCATCCCCAGAACTATGGCTGTTTATATTTATATTGTGGACTGAAGGTACCAATCTCCACCATGGAAAAGTCAGAAGTTGAGAAGAGGTAAAAACTCCTCATTGACCAGTACCAGTCATGGGCTAGTATTGACAACCTCTTGTCTGGAGATCCTATTATTATATTATTTTTTATCACAGATTTTGCAGTGTGATTAAACCATGGAGAGTACCCCAACTTAAACAATGCACAAAAATTCTGGACTTAATAAACACAGATAACTTGCACTCCATGTTCTTTTCAGAGTATTCATCATCATATTCTGTATTAGTCCGTTTTCATCCTGCTGATAAAGACATAACCAAAACTGGGTAATTTATAAAGAAAAAGAGGTTTAATGGACACACAGTTCCACGTGGCTGGGGAGTCATGGCAAAAGACACTTTTTACATGGTAACAACAAGAGAGAATTTGGGAAGGGAAACTCCCCCTTATAAAACCATCAGATCTCGTGAGACTTACTCACTATCAGGAGAACAGCATGGAAAAGACCCACCCCGATGATTCAATCACCTCTCACTGGTTCCCTCCTACGACATGTGGGAATTGTGGGAGCTACAATTCAAGATGAGATTTGGGTGAGGACACAGCCAAACCATATCAAATTCCATGCTTCGATAATGTTGTTGGAACAAAAGGGATTTGTCTGAAGGTTCAACCATCCATATATTCTTGTAACTTTTGGACACCCTCAAAAATATGTATCTGAACCAGAACCCCAGAGATGTGCAAACTGAGACCCAGTTGACACAATTACCTTTGCTAAATTTCTAGGCCATTGGCATTAAGGGATGTCATCACAAGCATCAGCCTCATGGGATCTAGAGAAGGAAGAGGAGGGTGATAGAAAGCCGAAATGATGGCCACTAGCCCATTGTAGCTTTAAATGATCTACTCTACAGGTTTTTGGAAGACACCTTTATCATATATATTTGGAAAATGATCTGTGTCATCGAGTTGGGTTGGCAAGGACATTGTGGTTCTCAGGAATTGAAAACATAATTACTCCCTTTGACTAATTTATTTTCTTTAACATTATTCCCGCAATCACTTGACTTTCTATCCTATTTTTCAGTGATTTTACTTTGAAATATGAGTGGTAATGAGCTGTAAAATAATGAGATATCATCTTCTCTGTCCTACATTTAAATTTGGAATTTCTAAAGCTGAACAAGTATGTTTAGAGTCAGTATTAAAGAACATCCATTTTTAGAAAGAATATGAAACAACTCTATGAAGGGATAAAACATACTATAGTGTTTTAAAAGGCTAGGCTTCAGAGGCAGGTGAAGCTTGTTAATTGTGTTATCGTGAGAGTTAGTTAAACACTCTGGGCCCTAGCTCTCTCATCACAGGAACAATAACACCTGCCTTGTATGAGTCTGTGATTATTAAATAAGACTGTATTTATATAAAGACCTTAACACTGAGCTTGGCATATAATCCTTACCCTCATACTATACTACCTTGATTATTGCAGCTTTCTGGTTGTTTTTCAGACCAGGTAATAAAATTTTCTCCAACTTTGTTACTCTTTTTCAAACTTATTTAGGCTATTCTAAGATCTTTGCATTTCCATATAAATTTTATAATTTGTTTGATGATATCTACTGTGATACTGGTTGGGATCATGTTGAACCTGCAGATTAATTTGGAAAAAAAAGTTATATCCTAGCAATATTGGATTTTTCAATCCATGAGCAATGTATTTTTTTCCATTTATTTAGGTCTTCTTTAAGTCTTCTAAAAAATGTTTTATAGTCTTTAGAGTACAGGCTGCACACACAATTTGTCAAATTTCTCTCTAAGTACTTAATTTTAAAAATGTTCTTGTACATTGAATCTGACATTTTAATTAAGTTAATTTTTCAGTAATTAAATCTTATTATAGGGAAACACTTTATGTTTACTAATCTTGTACCTTGCTAAATTCTATTAGGTGTAATAGTTTTTCCTTCTAAAAACTTAGCGGGATTTTAGGTGTAGGTTATATTTTTGTCTGCAAATAAAGAAAGATTTACTACATCTCTTTTGATATCTTATTTGATCTATGGATCATTTAGACATGATTTTTTTCTTTTGTTTTAAAATAGGGGATTTTCCATATAGCTCTTATTTGTTGCTTTATAGTTTAATTTTGATGGAGTCGGAGAACATATTTGAATAGTTTCAATGCTTTCAAGTTTGCTCACACTTGTTTTATGTCCCAGCTTATTATGTATCAGTTAATACTTTGCTTGTGCTTGAAAAGAATGTGTCTTCTGCCACTGTTAGGAGAGTGTTATAAATGTCAATAAAGTCAAGTTGGTTGTTCACATCTACATTATTCCTGACTGTGTACTTGTTCTACTAATTACTGAAAGAGGAGTGTTGAAAACTCTGATTATATTTGGGAATTGTGTATTTTTCCTTTAATCTCCATCAGTTTTGCTTTATGTATTTTGAAGCTATGCTATTATGTTCATACACACTTAAGATTTCTATTTATTCTTGTTAATTTGCCTCCTTTATTACTATAAAATATACATCTTTACCTCTGATAATATCACTTTCTTGTAAATCTACTTTCAATTTTAATAGTCCAAATTTCTTTGAATTAGTGTTTGCATATATATTTATCACAATTTTGTATTGTTAATCTGTTTGTATCTTCATATGTAATGTGGGTTTTGTAATTTAAAATTTCTATTTGGCATCATTGTGTTTTAAGTCATGTTTAGAAGTATTTTAATGATGTAATTAACATTTTTATCAATATATAGTGCCGTTTAAATCAATCATCTTGCAATTTGTTTTCTATTCTTCCAATCTGTTCCTTTTTGTTTTACAATTTTTTAAAAATAATTTGCTATTTTAAGGATTTTAATATATTCTCTCTATTGGCTTATTAGTCTTTCTCTTTGTTTTATATTTTTAATTATTGTTCTATAATTTACAATATATTGTTTCAACTTATCACAGCCTAACTTGAAATACTATTATAGCACCTCAAGTGTAGTATACAAATCTTAATTCAGTATAAATCTATTTCATCAGTCTTGTCCTTTGTCCTTTGTACTATTGTTAAACATTTTTCTTATACATATATAATATGTATTACAAATATATTATCAACAACAGAGATTGTTATCTTTGCATTACACAATCTTTTAAAAGATATTCAAAATGATAAAATGATTTTTATGTTAATCCACATGTTTATGTTTCTAGTGCTCTTCATTCTATTGTTTACATACATATTTCAATCTGACATCATTTGCTTTCTTCCTGAAGAAATTCCTTTGGCCTTTACTGTAGTATAGCACTACTGGTGGTGAATTCAATTATTTTGTGTTTGTCTTTAAAAACATCTATTTATCTCCATTTTGGAAATATTACCCATATTTTACATTGCCATATATTGGCTCATGGGTCACAGAAGCACTTTGTTTTTTCCTCTCCTTGTTAAATTTAGTTTTCATTCCTACAGCTTCAAGTTCATTGATCTCTTCTGCAGTGTCTAATCTGCATTTAAACCCATTCAGTTTATTTTTCATTTTGGATGATTTTTTTAAAATCCCTAACCCTTCCATTTGGGTATTTAAAAAACATTTCCAATTTCTCTTATTATTATATTTAAGTGTTCCTTTATGTTTTTGTTCATAGTTATACTGTATATAATAGCTAGTTTAAGATTCTAGTCTGCTGATTTCATAGTTTATATTGTAACCGATTTTGTTTCTTTTTCCTTCTAGTTAAAAGTCATATTATCTGCTTCTTCCCTACCTAAATATTTTCACTGGACACTGGACATTGTGAATTTTATAATGTGCTATATTTTACTATATTTCTAAAATATGTCAGGCACTTAAACTATGTTCAGAGTAGTTTAACCTCTTTGAGGCTTGGATTGAAGTATATTTAAGTCAGGTCCAGAGCAGCATTTCATAGCGAACAGGGATCCTCACATTTTTGTTTTCTCAGGATCCCTTCTGTCATGTTTCGCAGTCTTGTGTTACCTACTTTTCAATGTCTAAAAACATTTGTTTCATACCTTTTATCTCATTTTCTAGTTGTTTACAATGACACAGCAGTTCCCACAACAGTTAATCCATCCTAAACGGAAACAGAAGACCCTAACTTTACTTTTAAATAACCTTAAATAAATCTAATTTTCTCAGTGATTGCACCCCCACAATAATGACAACCTGAAATTTCATTTTTTCTCTTCAGCATTAGAATATTTAATTTTTGTGCATTAAACCAATGAAGATGAGCTGGGGTAGCTAAGATATGGAAAACATAACCATAGCAGAGTAGTGATTAAATAAAACTTTCTATGATCAACAACATAGAATCTCCAGAGCACTCACATGAATAACTCTATCTTACAATATCAGAAACAAAAACATCCCATACAATTAATATTATACAAGATTTATTAATAACAATATTCACCAAGGGAAAACAATCAATATAAAACATGCAGACAACATTATAATGTCTTAGACATGCCTATGAGTGTTTACTACATAATAATTCATGGTATAGTCATGATAGTATACCACATTTCCATTTTCTTGTTGATTTGTGTAAAAAGTAAAGAGGCTGATATCTGTAGTATACAATCAGACCATGGGTGTCATCCACTTTACCCCCATCAATAGCAGCAATTACACTTAGGCAATTGTGTTAATAATTTTGGCTAATTAAAGTAAAAGCACAAAGACTGTTATATTGTACATTTAATACATAGTCTGTTATTGAGGGAAAAATACCCTCTATTTTCTTCATCTAAAATAATAAAAAGGTAATGTGATCATACTGGAGAATAATGATAGCTATTCCAGGAAGGTGCCTGGCATCTTCTGACACTTCTTGTCATCGGTGTTAAGAAAATAGAACAGAGTGGATTCATGTCCTACAATCTATTCCATCAGTGGCACATCAGCGCTGAATACTACATCACAAGCCCTTGTCCAATTGTAAGATGGCCTCATGATAGCTGCTTGTGCTTCTTAAATACTCTAGAGTGAAAGAATTTCTCTGGATTTTCACACTTGAGGCTTTTAAATATTCTATATTTTTGTTTAGTGATAAAATTCTGGTTGTTGTTCTAATTTATGTGAGTTTTCGGTAAAAGTACTGCAGATCAGTGTAAGCTAATGCACATGCAATCAATGCCTTGCAAGGGTTTTCATCACACTTTCTTCCTGTATAGATCGATTGCTAATAAAGGTATCCAATTACTTCCCTCAGAGTGTACTTGGGAATAACATTAAGTGAAGGAAGCTTGATATGGTCACCTGTTTATAACTGTACATTATTCACAAGACCTTTCCTGTGTGCATAAAACGCTGCAGCAGCAGAGATCCCTAGCAGACCTTGACTGCAGTAGAATCTTTGTGTACACTGGAAGGATCCAGTGTTGTTGTTGTTGTATTTCTGCAGAAAGCAATGTGAGGACACAGAAATAATTTAAATGCTTTAAATTATTTAGTAATTTAAAGGTCAAGAGAAAAGTAGACATCTTAGAGATAAATATTCATCACTTCTGTGATGTAAAAATAAAAATAAAAACAACTCATCTCCCTTAATCAAACTGATATTACTATCATGGAATCTTGCTTGTCCTAAATATGTCAGTACTCCAACTTGGTCTAAAAAGGTTCACTCAGTTGAGAAAACAAATAGTTTTCCTGACCAGAACTATCAACCATGATTGTTAGAACAATTAAAAAGAAATATTTGTTCAGTAAACCAAGGGGGCTCTTTCACATATGAAACAAGGTGAAATAATTATCAAAAAGGTATTCCTGCTTTACATTGCACTGTTTCATGGGTTCATGATAAATTCCTTCCTGTTAGTTTTTGTTTAAGAATCTTGGAGAGATTTCTACTAAGCAAAAGAAGTAAAAGTCAGTGTAGGATTAGCAACTACTGCTCATAATACCTATACTGTTAATTAAGAGTCAATTATAATGGGATATTATGTTAGACAGCTATACTACCTGTTAACACTGTGAAATTACATTCAGGTTTAGGTTTCAGATAATGTAATCATCTTAATGATGATATCTAGTTAGAAAATAAAGTTTTATTCCATCTAAAGCGCCTATTTATTTATTTATTTATTTATTGAGACAGAGTCTTGCTCTGTCACCCAGGCTGGAGTACAGTGGCACGATCTCGGCTCACCGCAATCTCCACCTCCCATATTCAAGCAATTCTCCTGCTTCAGCCTCCTGAGTAGCTGGGATTACAGTTGTGCGCCACCACACTCAGCTATTTTTTATATTTTTAGTATAGACGGGGTTTCACCATGTTGGTTAGTCTATTCTCGAACTCCTGACCTCGTGATCTGCTCACTTTGGCCTCCCAAAGTTCTGAGATTACAGGCATGAGCCAACGTGCCTGGCTAAAGCTCCAATTTATTAAGAAAAATATTGAAGACTTTTGATCACTGTGTGTGTCCTGAATTGTTTGCAATTTTGCTCCTCAGAGTGACAGAGCATGGCGCTCATTTTTATGAGCAATTCTACTGTGGTTCCAAGCTTGTGCAACATACTCAATAAAATACAAGAATCATAGCATGCACCCTATAAGAGTTTCCTTCTTTCTTTTCCTTCCTTCCTTCCTTCTTTCCTTCCTTCTTTCCTTCTTTCCTTCCTTCCTTCCTTCCTTCCTCTTTCCTTCATCTTTCTTTTTTTCTCTCTTTATCTTGATTTTAATGAAGAGAAATAAGATTTAAGCTTACCCTGGGGAACACTACTATAGGAGATAAAATTTGAGTTATTTCAGTTTCTAAACCTACTAAAGGCCCAAAGTTCAGCTGATGCATGAAACAGGGATATGCAATTATTGTAGAAAGAAGAAGTCACACTCCAAGGAGACCATCTGAAGAAAAGTAAGCAAAGGGGCCTATAAATACTGTAGGCAAGGTTTAAGAGGAAACCAAAGGATTCTGCTTCTAAGACTGAAGGGACAAGAAGGGAATAGTTGCCAAAAATTGCCCTAGAGATTAGATGTAGATGTAAGAAACATTTACAGAAATTGTGGCCATAGGTAAAGAACGGAAGCTACACCCAGTGACTGGGGAGGGAGCAAACACTTGGTCTGGTGCTTCCCATTGGTCAAACTCAACCAGAAGCCACAGGTCAAGAGAACCCATTGAAACAGCTCTTGTGAGTGAGTCTCTAAGAGCTGAGGGCAAGGAGAAGAAGGGTAAAGAGTAGTTCTGGTACGGCAAAAGGAAGATATCCAGTACAGATGATAAACTGTTACAAATACACTACTCTGACAAATTTCATTTATTCTTCAATCAATGTTGTTTAGCAGTGCTTCCTAAGATGATGAAAACGTAATAAATTTGTGCTGTCAAATATGGTGGACCCTAGATACAGGCTTTTATTGAATACTTGAAATGTGGCTAGTGGGATTTAGAAACTGAAGCCTTAATTTTATTTGCTAATTAATTTAAATTTGAATAGTCACATGTGACTAGTAGCTACCAGTACAGACCTAAGTAACTGTATCATAAATTTAACCATGCATTACAATCAGTTGAAGGGCTTGCTAACACAAGCCCCACTCCCATAATTTCTGATTCTGTGGTAGGGTCACTGAATATGCATTTCTGAAAAGTTTCCAGACACATCATATTAAAATGTTGAAAATTAAAGGCAGAAAAATCTGGAATGCAGCCAGAGAGAGATGATGCAGCCAGAGAGAGATGATGGTGATAGAAATAGCTGACTTATATTTTCATTAAACCCCATATTGACTTAAACTGTACATACAGAGTTGCAAATTGACACTGAAATTCAATCGTAACACATAGGTAAAACTAAACCACAATACACTGATGTCAAGAAATGGTTCTAAGTAAGAAACACAGTAATATGAAATTGTAAAACAAGAATGAGAAACAATAGCCCCCCAAATTCTGTATACAACATAGATGTACTATTTAAAAAGAATCCTCTTACATAACTACAATTTTCAATTGTGAATGTGCACCCACGGAGAGTAGTTGTTTTTTTTTGTTTGTTTGTTTTTTTAAGATTCAAGATGTACATGTGCTTCTTTGTTACATGGATATTACATGAGTAGTGGTGAGGTTTAGGCTTATAAAGTACCCATCACCTCACTCAAATATTGAACATTGTACCCAATTGGTAATTTGTCAGCCCTCAGCTCCCTCCCACCTTCTTCGCTTTCGAGTCCCTAGAGTCCATTATCCCACTTATAAGTGAGAACATAAGATATTTTACATTCTCTAGCAGACATAATCCTTAAAGACTGGCTGAATAGAATTCTTCTAACAGAAAAGATGAATAAAATAAGAGATCATGGAGCATCAGGAAGGAAGAAGTAATAATGCAAAAAGCAGAAATACAGGTCATACAATGAGCTTTGTACGTGATGTTTGATGATTGGAACAAAATTATAGCATAATCTCATTCTCATGATGATATTATAAAAATGGGGAAGAAAAGGGAAGGTTAAAATAGTAATACAAGTAGACTCATAAAGAGATAGATAGATAGTGAGAGAGACAAGTAGATACAGGAATACTCAGAACAACCACTACCAAAAATGATACACTCAAAATCACTATAGTTAAATCAGATGAAATTCTAAAATATGTTCCAGGAACATGCAGGAAGAAGAGAAAAGAGAAACAGAGGTCTGAGTCCAGAGAAAACAAACAGGAAAGAACTAATAAATGGCAATCTTAAGTACTGGCATATCAACAATTGCCTCAAGTGTAAGAATTTTAAATACATCAACAAAAAAATAGATAAAAAATATACCTCAGCTAAAGGCTGCTTACAAGAAACTCCCTTCAAATTCAATGACATATATAGGTTGAAAGTAAAATGGTGAAAAAAAATTGCCATGCAAACTTTAATTAAAAAAAAAACAAAATGGGCTACATTGTTATCTGATAAAGTTGACCTCAGAGAAAGAAAATTATTAAATACAAAAACGGACATACATAATGACAAAAAGCAAGCTATTAGGAAGAAATAACAGTCATATCTATATGCATCAAACAACAGAGTTTCAAAATACATGTAAGAAAATCTGAGAGTGCTGAAAGGAGAAACAGAAAAATTCATAATTGTAGTTGGGGATTTCAACAGCTCCTTCTCAGGAACTGATAAAAACACCAGACAGAAAATCAAAAAAGATCCTATATCCTGATTATCTGAACAACACAATCAGCGAACAGGATCTAACAAACATATACGCAACACTTCATCCAACAATTGCAGAATACACATTTTCTCCAAGTGTCCATGAAGCAATTACTAAGATAGACCATGAAGCAATTACTAAGATAGACCATATCCAGGGTCATAAAACAAACCTCAATAAATTTAAAAGAATTAAAGTCATATATAGTGTATTCTCTGACCACAAAGGATTAAAATTATAAATTAAATACATAAAACAAAGGAATATCTCCAAATCTGTAGAAATTAAACAGCACACTTCTAAATCCATGGGCCTAAGAGAAAGCCTGTGTATTTCTTATATAAGCAAGAAAGAATGAAATAACAAATAGGATAATCCTATAAGATAGAAAAATGGAAAACAACAGGAAAAATCAATGAAACAAAAGTATGTTTTTTAAAAAGTCAATACAATTGATAAACCTGTAAATAAAAGTAAAATACATACCATATTAATGAGTAAGGAAAAACAAGGCAAAAATACCCAAACGATTCTCAAAACCATTTGATAGGGTTTTGATGGCAACTCTATCAAAATCCCAGCTTGGCTTTTTTGTAGAAGTTAACAAGCTTATCATAAAATTTATGTAGAAACAGCCCTAGAATAACCTATCTTGAAAAAAAAATTAGAACAAAGTTGAAGGAGTCATATCTTCTTATTTCCAGGCTTACTACACAGCTACCGCAATCTAAACAGTTTGGTGATGGAAAAAGAATAGATATGTAGGTCAAAGGAATAGAGAATCCAGAAATAAACTGTTACGTTTATAGTCAATTGATTTCAACAAGAGTGTCAAGACAATTGAATGGGGAAAGAACAATATTCAACAAATGGTGCTGGGACAGCTGGATAGCAATATGCAAAAGCAAGATCTTAGATCCCTTTCTCAAACCATACACACACAAAAATTAACTCAGAAGCATAAACTTAAATATAAGAGCTAAAAGCACAACACTCTTAGAAGAAAACGTGGGAGTAAATCGTTGTAAGCTTGGATTAGGCAATAGTTTCTCAAATATCCTAAAAGTACAAGTGAAAGCTTGATAAATTGGACTTCAACAAAATTAAAACTTTTGTGTATCAAAGGACATGATCAAGAAAGTAAAAAGACGACTCACATAACGTGAGAAAAATATTTGCCAACCATATGTCTAATAAAGAACTGCTATGTAAAATATAGGAAGATCCGCAATAAAAGATAAATAATCCAACTAAAAATGGGCAATGGATTTGAATAGGCATCCCTCCAAAGACATACAGATATCCAGTAAACTCATGAAAATGTTCTCAACATAATTAGCCATTAGCAAAGTGCAAATCAAGACTACAGTGAGAATCTACTTCATACTCAGGACTGCTATAAACAAAAATACAGATAGCAAATGTTAGCAAGAATGTGAAAAAATGACACCTACATGCATTGCTGATTGGAATATAAAATGGTTGCAACTATTTTGAAAACCAGTAGAGCAGTTTGTCAGTAAATTAAACATAGTGGTACCAATTTCACCTCTAAGTATATAGTGAAGAGAATTGAAATAATGGATCTACCCAAAAATTGTACACTAATGTTCATAGCAGCATTATTCATAATACTCAAAATGTGGAAACAATCCAAATGATGAATGGATAAATAAAATATAATATATCCACATAGTTAAACATTATTCAGCAATAAAGAGGAATGAAGTACTGATACCTGCTACAAGATTTGAAATATTGTGCTAAATGAAAGAAGTCAGTCAAAAAAATCACATATTTACACTCCCACCAACAGTGTATAAGAAGAAAATGTGGTACATATATGCCATGTAATACTATGCAGCCATAAAAAAGAATGAGATCATGTCCTTTGCTGGGACATGGATGGAGATGGAGGCCATTATCCTTAGCAAACTAACACAGGAGTAGAAAACTAAATACTGCATGTTCTCACTTATAAGTAGGAGCTAAATGATGAGAACAGATGAACACACAGAGGGGAACAACACACCCTGGGGTCTATTGGAGGGTGAAAGGTGGTAGGAGGGAGAGAATCAGGAAAAATAACTAATGGGTACTAGGCTTAATATCTGGGTGATGAACTAATTTGTACCGCAAACCCCCATGACACAAGTTTACCTATGTAACAAACCTGCACTTGTACCCCTGAACTTAAAATAAAAGTTAAACAAAAAAGAAAAACGATCACATATTATATTATTTCATTAATATGAACTGTCTAGAACAGATAAATCTATAGAGACAGAAAGTAAATTCATGGTTTTCTAGGGTTAGGTGGTGGTGGAATATGGAGTGACTCTCAACAGAGATAAAACTGTTACAAACTTGAATTGCTGTGATGCTTGTACAGCTCTGTTAATATACTAAAACCATCTAATTATATACTTTACAAGGATATGTTAATCATGTCTCAATTAATATATTTTTAAAAGAATGATTGATAGACAATACGAGCAATTTAATGTATAAGATAGCTATTGCTTGGTAATTGAGAAAGCCCACTTTAAGTGTTCTCTTTTTTTTTCAAATTTAGAGACAAGGTCTCACTATGTTGTCCAGGCTGGTCTTGAACCCCTGGGCTCAAGCAAGCCTCCCAATTTGGCCACCCAAAGTGCTGGGATTCCAGAAATGAGCTACTGCACCCAGTCTAAGTGTTCCTTTGAAGTCATCTCAACCTTAACACTCTTGAGTTGTCATTTTTCTTTCCCTCACATGAACACATCCTAGATTCCAACTCTACCATCTCATGCCATTTTTTGAATGCTTTTTGCATAAGTAGAGAGACTTGGGGTTTATGGACTCTGTTTCTCACACTTCTATATTTGCTGTTACTTCAGCTTAGGATGTCATTCCTCATTTTCATCATCACCTCCCACAAAATCCCATTTACTTGAACACTTAGCTCAAGATCCAGTTTTTCTGCTAAGTTCAGTAAAACTTTCCACTAGCTCTTGGTGAGGATCTCCGTTATTGGAAGGGAGTTAACAAATAGTTCCAACATGGTGTTTTATCACACTAAGAAATGACTTTTTAAGGATAAGAGCAATCCTATTTATCTCTAAATTGTTGTGCCTAATACCTAGGAGGTGCTCAACAGATTTTTATAAAATGACAAAATGGAGGGAGAAAATAAGGAAAAAATGGTGATAAAATTGTGTATAAATGTGGACTGCAAACTTATGGATCATTTGAAGGTGTAGACTTTCAAAGAGCCTAGGCTAGAATCCAGGAGTATAGGGTTATGCCACCTGGACAGTGAGTAGAACCTGGGGCTGGAGTTGAGATAGAATTCTTTGAGCCAGTGTGTGATTATAAGTAATTGAAGACAGAGGTTTCTATACGGATGAGGAGATGATTAAGTGTCTAACCCTGAAAGTTTTAGTTTACCAAACATAAAGATGAAAATTTCCACTTGTGAAGACTCAGTCATTCACTGGAGTTCTTTATTGACCATTATAGCTAAGAATGCAGACCCAGAATTTATGGAAAGGAACAGATAACAGAAGAGAAAGTTCAAAAACCAAAGAGGAAAATAAAACATGTCTGAGAAGGGATTTGAGGTGTCCAGAGTAATTCTGCTCAGATTTTCTAGCTAATCTCTGCAATAGGGATTTCATCGTCTCCTTGGCTCATATCTCTTTATCCTCCAGCATGAAGAAGTATAAGCTGGATGCCCAGGTCTCATCTCTGTGGTGGACTCTTCTCCTTACACGTGCCTGTGTGTTTAATAAAATCGCTTCTTTAATTGACAAAGTCCTCCTTTTCTGCAGGGGCCCACTTTACTCACTTCACCTCTGATATCCAACACAGAACCCATTATTCCTTCCTATATGTGTATTACAATGTACACTCATAGTACAAAAATTATCACATATTAGGATAACCAGCTGCATAGTTATGTTTCCCCTCAGTAGTCAGTAAGCTCTTCAGTCTCAGATATATCTTTATCTGAATAGGATCTGAGTTTACCTTTAGTATTCAGCATTCACAAAATGTTGAATTTTTCAACTTCTGTAATTTTCTCTCTCGTGACGTCCCTTTTTTCAGGGAATGTCTCTACTTTTAAAATTCCCTCCACTAAATGGGGAAAGTGGGACAGAGGGAGATGGAGAGAGAGAGAGAGAGCGAGAGTGAGTGTGAGAGAAAACATATCCAGGTTCTGTAACTGGACCTGGTTTAGAGTCCTGGCCGTTTTACTTATAAGGTCTCTGCCATATAAAAACTTCATGACCTTTCTAAACCTAACTTTTTTCACTCATGAACTAAGAGTGATCACTTCTTCATGCATGATAAATACATAGGATAAGGCTGGGCATAGGAGTGTGCTCAATAAATGGTAGCTGTTACCATTATCTTTAAAACAATTTCAAGTGTATCCTATCTATTAATGAAGCACAGTAAAATTTTTGAAGATGCAGAAATTGATAAATAGTAGTGTACCAATAAATTTAATTTCAGTATTTTCTTCCAGAAAGCAAATTCTAATAATACGAAAATATATCTAGTAAAATTATCATTATAATTTTGATAGAAGAGTGATCTTTTTATATCTTGTTAATGTGTAGGGGCCTCTGGTAAGCTTACTAAAATTTGTTTTACAAAATTATGTGATCTAAAGAGAGCACAACTGTTTCCAGTTTTAAGCCTGAATTAACAAACTTCAATGTAAAGCTTATTTTTAAAAAGTATACTACACAAAGTTGCCAACATGATTTATCAAATTAAAAACAAACATAGCTTAATGTGGTTTACAAGTTACATTTATTATTTTCTATAGTATCTAAAAAGTAACATATTGTTAAGACTTTGTTAAAAATAACTCTTTACACAGCTTTTGGAAGCTAACTGGCAAACAAGGTTTACAAGTAAAAGACATACTTTTCAAACTAAAATCAGTTTGTTGTCTTTATGCAATCTACAGAAGCAAGTTATGATTCAGTTTAAGGATCTGAAGCAGTTTCCACAGTAAAGGATTCCCAAGAAATAGAAAACAGAGAAGCTTAGATAAAGCACCAACTGTCACATTTTCACCAAGTCAACACTGGTTCCTCACTGGTCCCCATAACATGACGGAGAGCAGGGGGAGAAAGGGAAGGAACACTTAGAGAGGAAAAAAACACCCTGAAATTACATTCATTTAGGGCATCCCCTAAAGGCATCTTGGTTAGGTTATTCAATTTCTGAGGGGCAAAAAAAGATTATAATAATTAAGGCTTGAGATCATGCATTCAGAATAAAATACAATTACTGATCCATAAATTATATGGAATGTTACATAACATACTTAAAGGATGATATTTAAATCAATAACATAAATTTTCTTTCTGAATCTTTTAGGACTTAGCAGGCTCACTGAAATCAATCTTCATACAGTCGGAATAACTTGCAGAATCTCAAACTACATGGAAGTAAATGACTATATTTATATGAATAAGTCAAAGGACAACTATTTATGTCTATATTTAAAAAATAATTTCAATAGTGAAAACTAATGTTTAGGATTTTACAGTTCTTTGAATATAAAACATTTTATAGAGTATTGATGTATATGATAAGAATAAAAACATTGAAAATGTAAATATATAAGGGAAAACTCACTTGTACATACTAATGTTATAAAACAACAACAAATTTAAACTTTTATCTCCTAATTCATAGTTCCCATAGTTTGAGTGACCATTGTCTTTCTCTAAGTTATAAAGAATTATAACGTACGGTAAAAAGTACCTTAAAGTTGCCACAACTTCCCAGTTAAGGGTCAAGACACTGTGAGAATCCCTGTACATAATGGTAGCTCTCAACTCTTCTAATTCATTTT
Source organism: Mandrillus leucophaeus (assembly GCF_000951045.1). Classification (NCBI taxonomy): domain Eukaryota; kingdom Metazoa; phylum Chordata; class Mammalia; order Primates; family Cercopithecidae; genus Mandrillus; species Mandrillus leucophaeus. The sequence goes on along the minus strand of NW_012104131.1, from coordinate 858,256 downwards.
TAAACATACATTTGTCAGATCTTATATATTTAATGTTACATTAGAAATAACTGGTAAAAATACATCAATTTCATAATAAGGTAAAGCTTGAGTCTATTAACATATTATCTATTACATCATTTTAGTAAATGTATACTTTTTTAAAAAATAGGTGGAAATGAGAAGAAAATGCAAAAAAATGTAGGCCTTAACTCTCCTTTATGCTTCCTGTTTTATGAATCTGCCCTGTTCGAGAGCCAGAGCTTAGGTGGAACTAGCCAGAGATGAGAAACCAGGAGCTCGAGCACAATGAAATCCTATTCATTCCCCGTTCCAAAATGAAAAGAAAACAAGAACATATAAAAATAAACATAGAGCTTCAACCAATCTTTTTCAAATGCAGTTTTAATCAGCCCAAGAATCTCTGAGGCTGATCTCAAAGGCACTTTCTAGAGAACTGCTCTCTCCTTTCTTCCAATTGACATTTGTCTAGGCAAGTTGATGATTTAATAGCTGGTAGCATTTCACCATCCCACATCAGGAAAGTATTTGCTTACCTGTGAGTCTTAATAGTGGTGACTTGAAGCCTATTAAATTATACATAAAATATACAAGAAAGCCCCTGCTGCTGCTGATCTCTATCACCACTTCCCTTCATTCCCTAGAAGGCACACATCATATAAGCCATGTAGAGAAAACAAACATGAGATTGTCAAATGGCCACTTTAACCCACTTTAAACTCACTGCAGCAATATTAAGGGTTCTCTGGACTTGTTAGATATAATGCTAAAAAGTGAATTGGCATGAAGTCTTGTGAATATAAGCTTAATTACCACGGGTTGTAAAGAATTGATTATTATCTCTACTTTTTCTGATCTTTTATTCCTGGCTTAGGCTTTCAACATTTTCAGATATGTGAAGAAATATGCAAAGAGGTGGTAAGTGGGATTAGATCTGGCTTTGAATAGGTGACTTCTCCTTAGCTTTGTCAAAATAGGCACCTTCTTTAGTAGCGTGAACATCTCTATCATCATCTATCATATGAATGTGTGATGTATTTTTGTCATTTCGCCTCAAGCGGTAATTTTTATAAGCACGTTGAATGATGGTTGCTGAAACTGCCTCTTGTTTTCGTTTCAAAGTAGTCGTAATTGGCTCACATGTGATCTTAAAAGGGTTGGCTAACAAAAACCCTGATTCTATTTCTGAAAGAAGTTTCTCCATCCTCACATCTTGACCCATAACTCTCTTTGTAAAAGCAAGTAGGATATCGAGGCAATGAATTCTGTCCCCAACAGCCATGGGGAGGTCCAAAGCAATGAGCTGGCCCTTGTTTGGTTTTGCCATGAAAAGAGGAGGATCAAGAGCAGCTGCAAAATCTGAAAGCTTGCTAGAGTCTATGTACTGGGTCCTATCAGGATCAAACCTTTTCCATACCTGAAAGAATTTCCTAAAATCATCTTCACTCAAGGTCTTGTTTTTCTTCTTAGAAGCAATATTTAAAAACTCCATGACAACAACAATATACATATTTACAATGATCAGCCATGATATGAGGATATAACTGACAAAATAAAAAATCCCAACAGAGGGGTTCCCACAATCTCCTCTAACTTGAGTCCCAGGGTTAATTTTATCAGGATCACAGTCAGACCATTTACTGTTGAAAATTGCATCAAGCATCCCATCCCAACCAGCAAATATTGCAACTTGAAAAAGACAGAGCATACTGCTGCCAAAGGTTTCAAAATTAGACACATCATTAATTCCAGCTTCTTTTTTAACATAGGCAAAATTGTACATTCCAAATATGGCATAGATGAACATGACCAGGAAGATGAGAAGAATGATGTTCAATAACGCTGGGAGGGACAACATCAAAGGAAGCATCAGATTATGAAACACCTTTGGTCCTTTTCCAAGACGCAGCATGTGAATGATCCGTGAGAGAAGTATCAGTTGCACAAATGAAGGAGACACAAGGTAGGATCCTACTGTCATAGGCAGACATAGTCCTGGGGGTGGGAAAAGATAAAGCAGGCTATACAATTATTCAAACACAATTGTATTTTGAGGACTATAAATTATTTTACACTTAATCGTTTTTCCCTAAATTTTATTAATCCTTTATTGATCCCTTCCATTTTACTAATCATTCTCATTTAACAGTTAGTATGTTGAAAGTTTGGGTCGGACAAATACCAACTGTATCAATGCTTAGGGTATCTAGCTAAATTTGGAAGATTATTTTTTTGTAACATAATCTAAGAGTAGCACAGATCAAGCAGTTGTGGAATTACAGATGACCTGATTCTGTAATGTAGGACAATAGTCATAATTTTTTATTGCTATTGGATCAAGAAATTTTTTATTGCTATTGTATCAAGAAATTGGATCATAAATTTTTATTGCTATTGGATCAAAAATATGCAACTTTTATTGAATGCCCAATGAATATATCACATCAATATGCAAAGATGAATGACATGATTTCTGTCTTCGGGAACCTTATAATTTAGAAACTAGTGATAGACATTTAAAATAATTATAAGGCAGAAAGACCTAATTGGTAAATATAATTACAGAAATGTCTGGCATTTCATGATTCATGGATTATAATTTAATTTCTTTATTTCATAAATAGTACTGGGGCTCCAGGAACTTTAAATATGAGTTGAATAAATAAGTCTTTCTTTTTTAGAACTTTTTTGTAACTGAGGTAGTTAGATGAGGGAAGTATGGCAGTGATTAACACAAGAACTATCAAACAAGTTAAAATTATAATTACATTAAAGACATGTTCTCTGGAAGTATTAGAGAGAATGTAGTTTATTTTGAGTTGAGAAGGTAGTGGAAGGAAGAATCCCAAGAGACTTCTAAGTGATACAGTAGGTTTGTTGAATATGGAGGAATCATGTCACACATTTCTGTTAAACTTGGTCTCTGCCTAAGATAACATTTCTCGCTGATGTTCTATCCTATCAATACCCTATCTCTATAGTGCTTTAGTGAATCTTCTACTCTGACCTAAATTCTCATTTCCCTTCAACCTTCCAAATTCTTTCATTATGATGGAAGTATCACTAAATTGTGAATTAATTCCTCTGCATTCTCATCACTAATTTTTTAACCCAATCTCTTTTTTTTTAGGGGGGGGAGGTTCTTCTTTTAAATTTTGTTTTTCTTTATTTCTTCTTTAAAAAACCACCAGGATACATGTGCAGAACATGCAGGTTTGTTACACAGTGATACATGTGCCATGGTGGTTTGCTGCACCTATGGACCAGTCCTCTAAGTTCCTTCCCCTCACGCCCCACCCTCCAACAGGCCCTGGTGTGTGTTGTTCCCCTCTCAGTGTCCATGTGTTCTCATTGTCCAACTCCCACTTATAAGTAAGAATATGTAGTGTTTGGATTTCTGTTCCTGTTTCAGTTTGCAGAGGATGATGGCTAAATCTGGCTCTATCTTGAAGCCTCTATTTCCCTTGCAACCCTCTCAAATACAGGGAGCTCATTCTTCCCCACTCCACTTTCCTCAGATTAGAAAGAAAAAATATATATCTTTCTTTCTTTTCAATATGATTTCTGGTCACTTTTCCTTCCTATTATCTTTATAAAGAAAGAGATTTTTGACACTGTGTGTCATGCCATTCAGCTATATCATTTTCTACCATTCCTTGGCTCTATAGTCTACTCATTCTTCATTCATTTTCATTGAATACTTCAATAATTGATTCAATCTCTCTCATTTCACCTTAGCATCTACCATCAACAATCCATTTAAAAGCTACTTTCTGTCTTTGGTCTTCTCAAGTTATTATATTCTTCTCCATCATTTTACAAATCCACACTTACAATCACATTCTGAATCCAGGATACCCTGCCTTCTGAAATTTCAAATTCAAACTACTTTCTCTCTGACTGCAATTGCTTTTTGTTCCAGCTCTCTGATGAAGTCCCCTTCAGTCTTACAGGACTCTAATTCCATCCTTCCTCTGCCTTCTTCCTATCAGCTCCCTCCTGTCTTCACATACTTTTCTATCAGTTTTTCTGAGAGTTTCTTCTTTTCTGAAACTTACAGTTTTTTTCAGTAGTTAGTTGCATTGTTTCCACTATCAACTGAATGAGTGAATATTTGGAAGCACATCTGGGAAAACAGTTTATCTACATTTTCTACTACTCAATACATAGAATAGTGCTTGATGCAGTAAACCTAAATATTGTTCCTACTCTCATGGAACTAACATCATAATATGTGTGTTATGGGGAAGCAGACAAACTTCTCTCTGCCCGAAACTCTTTGACACTAAATTCTTTGCTTGGCTATCTCCTTATCTGAAAATTCTCTAATTAGATTTCACGTCTTCCATAAAGTTTTCTCCGACCTCTACTCACTGATTAGGTGACCTCCTTCTGCTATGCTGCTGCAGCACCCTGTGCCTTCCCTACCATAACCTTAATAGCACATATTAAAATGTACTGTTTAATTATCTATATCCTTTAATAGACTGTAAGCTATGTGTACACAGAAATTATACCTATCTTGTTTACTACTAAATTTTTTGCATATAATACAGCCTTTATTCACAAAGAGAATTATCAAGTATTTTTATTAAATAAGAGAGAGATCTCCTAAGTAAGAGAAAACAAGCAACAAATTTATTAAAGCCTGAAACTCTAGTATTGTATAAGTTATAAATAGTTTTAGAGATTAGAGGGAAGGAAATAATAGCAGACTTGAAAGGTTACATCATTCTAAGGTATAAAGATCTTTCTAGTGTCATCCAGAAAATTAATGTATATTACAGAATGAAGGGGTGACTAAACATTCACCTGGTGGCTTGTGATGCAAAGTCTATGTTATTAGTCCAAGAAATATTTTTGAACATCTTATCTCTATCAGGCATGGGTGGTACATGTATGAATACAAATGTGAAGCATTCCTGTTGAAAATAAAAGAAGATCCCTATCTGTTTTGCTTATTAGGAGACTATATTTCATGAGATATTTAGTGTAAGAGCTTGCTTGAATTAATATTATTATGAATAAAAATTTGACTAAAGAAAATCTCACCTGTGATGGAGAAAATAACCACCATAAAATCAAAAATGTTCCACACAATGGTGAAATAAAAACAACGGAGAGCGATGAGCTTCAGTATACATTCCATAGTATATAGCATAACAAAAATTGAGTTAATCCAGTAGAGAGCAATGTACATTTCTAGACTCTGACCATCAGTGTCTATCATCATGGCTATTGCTTGGAAACATATAAGAACCATAACAATGACATTAAAAACTTGGCTTGTTACCAAGTCAAAAATGAATCCTTGGAGTTTGTTCTGTGGGTAAAAAAACAGGTGTAATAGTCCCATTAATAGGATACATATACATATATATGGTCTTTATACTCTACAACTTTCTTCCCAAAATAAACGAGAGTGTGAACCTAAATTTTTGTCAAACTATAACATATAGTAAAAACAAACAAACAAACAAAATGACCATGAAAAGCTTTGTTAAGGGACACAAAAATTTTATCAAAAGCATTTGTTAAGGCTTTTAAAATAATATATAAAAAACACCTCCATTGAAGTTTCAAAAAATCTAGACATTTTCTTACTCGTGGGCGAGGTACTGGTCTTTGAGAGTCCTCATACATTAACTTCTTCAGCCTGCGGTACTGTTTTCTCTGTTTAACTGTGATAAAGATATTTGAACCTCCCAGGTAAAGAAAGGAAAGAAAAATATATTAAAATCACACTTAATCCAAATTTTCCCTTATATTAGTATGCATTTTAAAGACTTGGCAATTATTGATTTACTCTTCTAAAGAAAGGCTTAACTGCAGTGAATGAAATCATGTTTGAACATGTCTGACTTTCTGCCCAAAAATCCATACAAAGCACATACAGAATACACGCCGATAGTGACAGAAATTCAGTAATCTCTACGGGCACTCTCTTAGGGAAGTGTCAACTCTATTTTCACATAGGGTTGTAGAAGAGGGCAAAGGAGAAACAGCAGGGGATATCTGGAAATATTTACTAAGAAAGGTTGGGTTCAACAGCTAAAGGAAAAGTTGATTTGTATCTTTTAATAAGCACAAATAAACAGAAATGATCATATGTGATCATTTTTATATGACTGTATATTGCTTTATTTTTCAAATACTATCAGAAGATTTTTTTTTACTGTTATTCCAAAAGTACCTTGTGCTTGCTTCTTCATAGCACGTTTGAGGACTTATTAATTTTTGTGTTTATAGTGCTAATTTCAGTATCTTATGTAATATATGTGAAGTGAATAATGTCATGTCCTAGGAATTAGGAATTGTTACTGCTCTAAATCAGGACCTGCTCGCTTAAATTGATGGCAAACACCAATTTGAAGCCTAGAAGCAAATCTTAGTATGTTATCCTGCAGGGTTGATATTCGTAGAAAGCTGAAGCATTCAATCAAAATCACATTTGATCACTCAGCTGTCTACTCCTATTTCATTGGTGGAGACTCAAGAGTGATATACAGTACTCCCCCCTTATCTGAAGTCTCACCTTCCACAGCGTCAGTTAGCCATGGTCAACCACAGTTGGAAATTATTGCATGAAAAATACTAAAAATAAATAGTTAATACATTTTAAATTTCATGTGGGTCTGAGTTGTGTGATGAAATCTTGTGCCATCCTGCTCTGTGGAGACTGGAATGTGAATCATCCCTTTGTCCAGCATATCCACTCAGTCTATGCCACCCACACATTAGTCACTTTGCAGCTATCTCTGTTATCGCAGCGATTGTGTTCAAATAATCCTTATTTTAATTAATAATAACCCCCAAAATGTAAGAGAAGTGATGCTGGCATTCGAATATGCCAAAAGGAAGCTGCAAAGTGCTTCCTTTAAGAGAAAAGGTGAAAGTGCTTGACTTAAGGAAAGAATATATATATATTATATATATATATATATATACATATATGCATGCTGAGGCTGCCAAATCTATGGTATGAATGAATCTTCTGTCCATGAAATTGTGAAGAATGAAAAATAAATGTATGCTTGATTTGCTGTTATACTTCAAACTGCAAATGGCCACAGTGCATGATAAGCCTTAGTCATGGAAAAGCCATCTTAACGTGAACAGAAACATGTTTTGATTTACAGCAATCAGGTTAGGTACTACCCTGCAGTTTCAGACATCCACTGGAGGTGTTGGAACAAAGTCCCCTTGGATAAGGAGGGTCTACTGTACCAGATTTTACACATGGCTAAAGTTTGATTACATGGCTGAAGATAAAATTTCAAAATTAAACTATTCTTTCCTTTGACTTTTTTGGAAGGCTTCCCAAAAGAGATTAGGTGTCTGTGTAAAAGAACTCGACTTACATGTCTTTTTAGTCGTTTGCATTTGTGGAGGCTCTGAAGGAAGTCGCTGTTTAGAAATGGCATGAAACAGTAGTTACTCAATTCTGGCTCTGAACTCTGTCTTATCGGGTTCAAGCACTCCTACTTAGGCCACCCAATTAGGATTTATGACTCTCTCTACTTATAGCAGAAAGAACTACTCTAACTTAGAAAGATGTTCATGCTGGCTGACTGTGAAGGCTTTAAATATAACAGTGAGTAAAAGAGTGCTTTTTTTTCTGGAACTCTTCACATATTTGTTAAGATAGAAAATTTTACTTACAGCATTTATTTTTCAGTACATCACTATTTTCAAAACACTTGTAATTTTTACACAGACACTTATAATTTTTAACTTTTAAACTTGACTGTGTAGTACATATTTTGGATTTAAAAGTCAATGTAAAGATGAACATTTTGGCAACATTCATCAAAGTGCAGGAACATTAATCATGATTTTTTAAGATACATGTCAAATAAAAATGACATTAAGCTGAATCCAAAGCCAATTATTTGAAGCAGGGCATTTATATATTTATGCATATGCCTTATTTCCTCAGACACTGGATAAACAAATAATATTTATACTTATCTTTATTTTATGCTTGTTGAAATTATCAATAATAACACTAATCAGCATACTTAGAGGGAGAAATACTCCAAATATAATAAAGTTGATAAAGTAACAATACGTGTAGATGTTGACTTCAAAACGAGGCTGTATATTTACCTAGAAGTTTAAAATAAGCAAATTATTGATATCGACTTTTTAAAACAAGTTTTATAAAACAATTTATGACAAGAAAACCCAACAATGCTACCTAAGAAACTGTTTTCTTTTTGCTCTTTGGCAAAAGGATATCATTGCTTTGTATGAATGTTAAAGTTCATTTCATTCATTTAACCATTGTTACAAAATCTGGTAACCTTTCAAATGAGCCTATGGGACCTCAATCATTGTATATAATAACTCCGGAAGAATTTCACTGCCAATGAAATATCCAATCTGAAAAGCATTTAATTTCTATTCATTATTACTGGTGTCCTGTGCTCAAATTGCAAAAATGACTTTGCTTGTATCCTAACAATGACTTTAAAATGATATTATACTTACAGCAACAGAATCAATTGCTGAATTCATAATAGTGATCCATCCATTAAATGTTGCCTGTAAAAATGACATGCATTTAAAATTTATGCTTCCTGGCAAATAAAAAGTAAAATCTCAATCTATTATTAGTGCACTGAAACATTTGGCATAGGTTTGCCACACTTCCATATACTGTGTAATTGGGATTCTCAACATTTTCATTATTATATTATCTGTTAACAACTATTTCAAGTACTTAGTTTATTTGTAGTTAGTAACAAAATATTTTAAGATAGCATGACTAGAAAAAGATAAATAGAGAAACAAATATATAAATGGTAAATAAATACATGCAGCCATGTGTCATGGTGACTTGTAGTTGCTATACATTTTCTTTTCTGTGAGAGACATAAGAGGAATTCTTCAACTCTTCACATCTGCTAGATACTAAGTCACTGAGTAGCAGTTCCTCAAAATGCTAAAGAGATAAAAAGTAGCGACTTGGATTGGACCAAATAATTATTACCTGTGATGGTTAATACTGACTGTCAACTTGATTGGATTGAAGGATGCAAAGTATTGATCCTGGGCATGTCTGTGAGGGTGTTGCCAAAGGAGATTAACATTTGAGTCAATGGGCTGGGAAAGACAGACCCACCCTTAATCTGGTGGACACAATCTAATCAGCTGTCAGCAAATATAAAGCAGGCAGGGAAACGTGAAAAGACGAGACTGGCCTAGCCTCCCAGCCTATATTTTTCTCCCATGCTGGATGCTTCCTGCCCTTAAACATTGGACTCCAAATTCTCCAGTTTTGAGGCTCGGACTGGCTCTCCTTGCTCCTCAAGCTTGCAGACAGCCTATTGTGGGACCCTGTGATCATTGATCATGTAAGTTAATACTTAATATAGTCCCCTTTTTTTATATATATATGTGTGTGTGTATATATTCACATATATATCCTATATATACATATATATATATCCTATATATATATAT
>NW_012104131.1:839495-848433 GCF_000951045.1 Mandrillus leucophaeus | reverse complement strand
GTAAAAATAGTGTGGGCCAGTATCTGTATTTCCTCTGTTAAATTTACTTGCATCTCCACTTCCTTCATCCAATGGGGCAGGGACAGTATTTAACTTTTGTCTCTTTTTTTTTTTTTTTTTTTTTTGAGAGAGTGTCTCACTTTGTCACCAGGTTGGAGTTCAGTGGCATGATCTCGGCTCACTGCAACCTCCACCTGCCAGGTTCAAGCAATTCTCCTGCCTCAGCCTCCCAAGTAGCTGGGACCACAGGTGTGCACCACCACACCCAGCTAATTTTTGTATTTTTAGCAGAGATGGGGTTTCACCATGTTGGCTAGGATAGTCTTGATCTCTTGACCTCATGATCTGCCCACCTTGGCCTCCCAAAGTGCTGGGATTACAGGCATGAGCCACCGCGCCTGGCCTGTCTCTTTAAATTAGCCTAGTGTTGTATGTTGCAGGAAGTCAGGGACCTCAAATGTAGGGACCGGCTAGAGTCATGGTAGAGGAACATAAATTGTGAAGATTTCGTTTTAATATGGACATTTATCAGTTCCCAAATTAATACTTTTATAATTTCTTACGCCTGTCTTACTTTAATCTCTTAATCCTGTTATCTTCGTAAGCTGAGGATGTACATCTCACTGGCACCTCAGGACCACTGTGATAATTGTGTTAACTGTACAAATTGATTGTAAAACATGTGTGTTTGAACAATATGAAATCAGTGCACTTTGAAAAACAGCAGAATAACAGCGAATTTTAGGGAACAAGGGAAGACAACCATAAGGTCTCACTGCCTGCGGGGTTGGGCAAAAAGAGCCATATTTTTCTTCTTGCAGAGAGCCTATAAACAGATGTGCAAGTAGGGAAGATATCACTAAATTCTTTTCCTAGCAAGGAATATTGATATTAATACTCTGGGAATGGAATTCATTCCTGCGGGGAGGTCTATAAACAGCCAGTCTGGGAATGTCTGTCCTATGCAGTTGAGATAAGGACTGAGATACGCTCTGGTCTCCTGCAGTACCCTCAGGCTTACTAGGATTGGGAAACTCCATCCTGGCAAATTTTTGGTCAGACAGGTTCTCTGCTCTTGAACCCTGTTTTCTGTTAAGATGTTTATCAAGACAATATGTGCACCGCTGAACATATTGGAGTTCTGATTTTGTCCTTGTCCTATTTCCTCAGAAGCACGTGATCTTTGTTCTGCTTTTTGCCCCTTGAAGCATGTGACCTACTCCCTGTTTGTACACCCCCTCCCCTTTTGAAATCCTTAATAAAAACATGCTGGTTTTAAGGCTCAGGTGGGCACCATGGTCCTACCAATATGTGACGTCACCCCCGGCGGCCCAGCTGTAAAATTCCTCTCTTTGTACTCTTTTTCTTTATTTCTCAGCCAGCTGACATGGAAAATAGAAAGAACCTACATTGAAATATTGGGGGCGGGTTCCCCTGATAGTTGTATTGTCCCATTACATTTATCTACTAATTGCTAAAATATTTTATAGCCAAATGTATTAATCACCCACATTTTGTCCTTTGCATTCAACCTACAATATGGATGAATATATAATTAATAAGGAAAAGTCAAAAGTGTACTTACTACTTGAAGCAGAGAAAGGAAACCATTTCCAACATTATCAAAGTTCATTTTTGCATTTTCCCATGGCATGGATTCATTAAACAGAAGGCTTTCACATTGACTCTTATTCATGACTTTAGATGAAGGAAATCTTTCTCTACTTGTTGGGTCAATGCATTCATAGAATCTGCCAGCAAATAAGTCTACTCCCATGATACTAAAAATCAGCCAGATCATCAGGCAGACAAGAAACACATTCAAAGTAGGTAAGGTTGTTTTGATCAAAGCTCTCACAACCACCTGGCATATATAAAAAATGTAAACTTTAGATAGGAAATCTGAAACTGTTTAGTTTTTGATCAGTTTGAAAAATACTAATTGATATAATACATATTTTTTAAAAACCTTAAAAGGCTGTATCTAAAGATTTAACAGCCCACTTGCTGGTACTGGAATAACCTAAATAGCAATTCAATTTTTATTTAGAAAATACAATCAAATCGGGCCAGGCATGGTGGCTCATGCCTATAATCCCAGCACTTTGGGAGGCCGAAGCGGGTGGATCACCAGGTCAGGAGATCGAGATCATCCTGGCTAACATGGCGAAACCCCTTCTCTACTTAAAATACAAAAAATTAGCCGGGCGTGGTGGCTGGTGCCTATAGTCCCAGTTACTTGGAAGGCTGAGGCAGGAGAATCATTTGAACTCAGGAGGCGGAGCTTGCAGTGAGCAGAGATAGCGCCACTGAACTCCAGCCTGGGCGACAGAGCCAGACTCCATCCAAAAAAAAAAAGAAAATACATTCAAATCCAGATATTCTTAAAATGTTTGTGCTAAAAAAATCATTAAATGACAATAGAGCTTATTAGTACAAATACTAGAAAAATAATTATTTTGCTGACTCAATATGTGTGTGTGTGTGTGTGTGTGTGTGTGTGTGTGTATATGCTTATTGATTTCCTGTATTGTGCCAGAAATGATCATTCAAGATAATTGAACCCATGTGTATGTATGAGGTTATCTTAAAATATATGTATTATACATTTTAAGTGAAATAGAATATGTGAAAGAGTAGTCAGGGGAATCAGAAGACCAATAGATTGTACTGTCAATGAAGCCAAGGGAAGAGATTGCTTCAGGAAACTAAATGGGTTGCTGTACTTCACAAAGATTCAATCATCACTGAACCATTTGGTGTCACTGGTGAATCACTCCGGAGTAGGAAGCTTGGGAGATGAATCCACCACCTAAACTTGAATACCAGCAATAATCTATAATCACTGTCATTATTTCCTCAACTGACCTCATTCTTTAAAGTTCAAATCAGAATTGTATTCTTATTACTCCACTGAAGCTGCTAAGGCAAATGCAAATCAGTTGCTATATCTAATATAACAATATGTTTTACTATTTCCGCTACTTATTTTTCTCTTAGCTTCTTTTTGTTTGCGTGTGTGTGTTTGTTTGTTTGTTTTTTGTTTTTTTAGTAGATATAGGGTTTCACCATGTTGGTCAGGCTGGTCTTGAACTCCTGCCTCAGGTGATCCACCCACTTTGGCCTCCCAAAGTGATGGGATTACAGGCGTGAACCACTGTGCCCGGCCTCTCTTTATTTTATACTTTTGCTTTCCCTTTCCTGACCTTCTTTCACTTTCTTCCTGAGGCACCATTGATTCGTTTTCTACCATTCTAACCTTTCCTTCCTTCAGTCATTACTAGATACTAACACTTTGGCCTGCATATTCTTGCTGATATTCCATAGTTGTCTGTCTTTGAATTAATATTTTGGCTTTTAACTATGATTTCAGTAACACTTTTATTTCTAAAACTAGATCTTTTGTTAATACTTTTAAATACTTTGAAAGGTCCCTTAATGGTTCTGCTAAAGAAAAATGCTATGTCTTTTAGAAAATCCACATATAGTGAATAAAAAGAGTGGATATAGTTGACACATATATTTGAAAAGTAGACAGCACGATCTTAAACTTATTAAAAACATAAATCATTAATTTTATAAGCATGTAGCTTCCTAATATACTCAATGATATACCTTCAGCGATAATTTACAGAACTTCCAGAGGTTGAGATGAGGCTTCGGATCTGAATCTGACTTTGCTCTAAGCCTGGCTACTGTTTTCCTGACCTTGAATTGTCCACAGCCTTGTCTCATTGCCATTCTAATGAATATACAGCATTAAATAGTACAGGGCCTAATTTCTGACAGAGTCAGTTTCCCTGGCAAATCTCTTCCTGCTTTTCTCTAAATTGGGGCAGACAACTTGCTGATTGTGTTACTTTTTTTTCCCTCCCTATATGTCTAAACTTATTAGGAAAAAGAATTGGTATTATCTCGTTTTTTGAAAATAAAAAGGAGTTTGTTTATTTTAGCTACATACTTACTTAGGGGTGTGTGTGTGTGTGTGTGTGTGTGTGTGTGTGTATTTTGAGTAAATAGGCCCTCTGTAGTTCACATGTTAGAATATTCTGTAATGTTTTCCTATCACTGAACAGTATTTAATACTGGAAAGGTGGCTGTCTTTTTTTTTTTTTTTTGAGACAGTCTCACTCTGTCACTCAGTCTGGAGTGCAGTGGAACGATGTCAGCTCACTGCAGCTTTGACCTCCCAGGCTCAGGTGATCCTGTCACTTCACCTCACCTCAGCATCTCAAGTAGCTGGGACTACAGGTACATACACCATACCTGGCTATTTTGTATTTTTTGTAGAGACAGGGTCTCACTGTGTTACTCGGGCTGGTCTCAAACTCCTGAGCTCAAGCGATCTGTTCGTCTTGGTCTCCCAAACTGCTAGGATTACAGGTGTAAGCCACTGTGCCCAGGCTGCTTTGTCATTTTAACTTCAACCTTATCGAACCATTCAACCACCTTATTTTCCACCTTATTTTGGTTTAAAAGCACTGGGGAATATCACCACCTTGTGGATCTTCATGATATGGTTAATGAAGTCTGTTTCTTAAGTTATTATATGTTACAATTACTATTTTAGATTTTTTGTTTCTGAAGTGTATAATTAGGATTTTGCCACATTTGGAATTTTTATGTATTTACCACATAATCAAAATATTAATGTCCCAACACAAATAAATCAAATGTATTTAACAAACAGATCAGGCCTAAGTACTATTATTATGAGTCAATGACACAATTGTATGAATTATAAGAATATTATCAGGAATCATGGACTAAGTATATATACACAAATATAATTAATGTACTTAAGTACTTTATACAATCATATAAAAGTGAAATTATTAAAATTTCTGAAATTATTTTTTAAATAAAATACATATTTTTAATTACTTATATTTCTGTTCCTATGTATAATAACCACTCAAATTTTGAGAGAAAAATAAACATTCGCTTTTTACCAAGTGGAAAGAGTTTAAGTGTTATGGTTTCTTAATCAATAACAGTTTAAATGTAATATATAATGTATAAAATACAGAGATAAAGGTTAAACGTTAATAATTTTCTCACCAGGTTCTACCATAGCAATGAATATGTGATATGAGGTAGTAAAGTGGTAGACTGGTATAAAAAAATCTATGTAAATAAAAATGCAAAAACACATAAATGTATTATAAAATAAAATAAAAGGTACAGTTGAATGTGTTCTGTCATTTCTGTATACAATGGGTCACTGTATAGCTACATACTTATACTACTTGTGGTGGTCAGAGACTCCATTTTTTTTCTATTAGGTCGAGCATTATGCGATTTCCATTTCAGGTACAAAAGATTGAACACCGGCCATTTTATAATGTTCAATCTATTTTCTTTACATTGTTCAGAAGAGGTTTTAACATGTGAGTGATGAAGACAGGACATCGCTTGTGATTGTGACATTTAAAAAATTAAATTTATCTTAAAATTCAAACTTTTCTTTCATTCAGCGAGTAATCACTTAGGACATACAATGTTTGTATAATTTTAAAGTTTGTTAACTAATCCAAGTTTCATTTTCTAACAATTGTATTTTTAAAATGGAGACAATTTCATTAATATGCATATGTATATGGGGTAGAAATATACTTTTAAAACTATATTTTCTCTCTCAAATACTAGTTTCTTTTACTTGTCTGTGTTGGTTTTTATACTTTATGAGGAATAAGAACGTAGAATCTTAATAAACGTACCTATTCCTCTCTGTTTCTAAGCAATGAAATGTAAGGTTTTTGTTGTATTAATACTGTTAAAGGTACAAATGAGAAGAAAACAAAGCTTCCCAATTTGTGCAAATTTAGTAATTCCAAATAAAAATCTGTAGATATAGCTTAGAAACTTATCTCTTACCTTCATTCTTTCAAATTGAGATAGAACTCTGAGGGGCCGAAGGAATTTCATGGAAATAAGTGGTTTTAGTTCTTCCCGAGTTTTGCCTATTAAGCTAAGACAAAACACCTATATATATTTTTTAAAAAAAGTGAATAGGATTCCGTATTAATCAATATAACATGTAAAACAAAATAAACTTTGCATTTATTACAACAGATATATACAACAAAAACTTACCAGTAAATTTGTGAATTACTTTTACATATATTTCAAAATACATTAATAATCACTTACAGAAAGTTGTAAGAAAATCGTTTAGTGTTAAAATCACTTTAAAAAGATAAAACTAAATTATTTTCTGGTAATAAGGAATGTATTTTAGTGAGATAAATAAAAGTTACATATTTTATACTCTTTATGATCAACTATTTATAGAGACATCTGTGTTTAGTTTGAAATTAGATTAAGAATCAGTTTCATAATTACTTGTAATACAGTGATCGTATGCAGATATTCATTAAAACAAAATAAGAAACATATTTACAAATGCATTCATATACAAATATGGTTAAGACAATATACAAGATAGGCTTTCAGAGGATAAGCATCAAAGAAGATATGAATATTGTTAAGTCAAAAGTACACACATTACAAAAAGTATAACCAGATACAAAGGTAAATTTTAAAAGTAAATATATTCAAGGTTAATAAATGTTCATAAATACTGACTAAGGTGGTAAAGCTAAGATTAACTTTTATTATATCTTCAGATTTTTCTACATTTTCAAGTCAACATTATGAAAATTTTCTTCTTTTTACCCTTTACTAAAGAGATAGCCTTGAAGTAGGCTTTGAACTTTGGGTATTATTTTCATAAGCATGAAGGAATCTGGACACAGAACAATGACTGGAAAACAAGAAGGCGAGTCGCAGGCATAGTATGGTTTGGCTAGAGCAAAAGGCTAATTTGAAAGAGTAAACTTAGGAAAGAGAGGTCAGCTATTTTAAATCATTAATTGTAGGTTGAGGAGCTTCTATCATTATTTACAGAATAGAGAGCCATTCATTCATTCAACAAAAATACTGAGAACCTTCTAATATGACAGAAATTGTTCTAGGCACAGGACTTAAAGGAGGGAAGAAAACTAAGAAAAAATTCTACCCTAATGGAACTTACATGTTAGTGGGAGAAAACAGACAATAAACAAAATAAATGAACAAATGGTACAATATTAATAAGGGGTATGGAGATGAAGGAAGCAGACAAAGAGAAAGGGAATACTGGAGTGGTTGCAGTTTAAATAGTGTTGTAAGGAAAGACCTTCAAAGGTTTCGTTTTGGCTAAGGCATCAATGCCAGCCAAGGTTCCAGTTGGAAGGAAAAATAAGTACACAGGCACTAAGAAGAAAATAATCTTGGCATATTTGAAGTGCTCCATGAAAGTTGGTGCTGGTGGATCAGTAAATAGACTTGGACAGGGGAAAGGGAGCATAACAGAGAATATGTTTGGATTACACAGATACTTGTAGAGCATTGATTGCAAAGATTGTTGATTTTACCCTGAATGAGATGGGTGTTTATCATAAGATTTCAAGAGAAGTGACATGAGCTGACTTCCATTTCACAACAGTTACTCCGGTTGCTATGTGGAAAACAGAACGAAGGTGTGCAGGGCAGAAGCAAGGACACCACTTTGGAATCTATTGTAGAGATCTAAGTGAGAAATTTGGGGAGCTTGGATCAGCCCCACACTTGTGAACATCATAAGTAGTCTAATTGTGATATATGATTTAAGAGTTAAGCCAACAAAAGAAAGATTTTAGGGTGCTGATATCATCAAGATACTATGCAACAAACTTACATGGTTAGCAGTAAATTCAAGGTGATTATTATAATAATCCAGGAATAAAGTGCTGAACTTTTAAAATTTTGGAGTGAGAAGAAAATGATAGATGTTAAATATTATAAACTAAGAAAGGTGTCATATACCAATAATGTAGATGGAGAGGGAAAGGAAAGATATAATAAACTGACAGGAAGTGAAAGAGTAAGACTGAGGAAGAAAAAGTAAATCAAATAGTCTTTTAAATTTTGTTTAAAATACGTACAATAACAACCACGAAGTCCAGCCTGTACCAGCCATTAGAGAAATAGGCTTTAAAACCATATGCCATCCATTTTAGAAGCATTTCCAGAATGAAGATGTAAGTGAAGATCATGTCAGCATATTCTAATAAAATTTTAATTGTCTTTCTCTGATCAATATATATATCTTCAAAAGCCTGTGGGTTAAAAAATATATATATAAGGATTAGGTGTAGAGGTAATTTCTAAAAACTCTTCTGACATAGAAGGGAACAAAATTTCATATCTAATAGGCATATGGTGAGCACTGTCAGAGGTTGTAGGCTCAGGGCTGGTTCACTATGCTTGTATTTATTGACACAATCCATAAGTATTATTATTTGACCCCATGCCTATGACAGACATCATTAATTGATCCCAGAACTAGTTCTTCTATAGGCTGAACCTGGCTTCATAATTGTTTTAAATAGTAATCCAAAAATCCCCTCCAAAATCAGTTAATCAAACTTAAGAGATAAAACCTTTAGTCACATCTGATATGAATCTTATCTGTAATTCCAGGTAGCAATTCACAGATACATGCCACTTACTGATAGAGAAACAGATATGTTTTTTAAATGTCTTTAGAAATCCATAAGGCTATCAGGTAAACCAGTTGAAATACTGAAGATTAATTAAAACTATAATTGTTTCTCCAAAGCTTCTCAGTTTTAATGTCAACCTTAATTTGACTATGGAATATGTAAAGTCTGATCATGTCATTGAAAGCAATTTCATAAATATTTTAGCACTGAAAACCGGCAGGCAGACTTTCAATATCAATATACATAAAAGGACAAAAAGTAAGCAAGGATTAAAATAATCTCGTACAAAGAATGATGTGATTCCTTTTTTTTTTTTAATTATACTTTAAGTTCTAGGGTACATGTGCACAACGTGCAGGTTTGTTACATATGTATACATGTGCCATGTTGGTGTGCTGTACCCATTAACT
>NW_012104131.1:702750-837640 GCF_000951045.1 Mandrillus leucophaeus | reverse complement strand
CATAAAAAAGGATGAGTTTGTGTCCTTTGTAGGGACATGGATGCAGCTGGAAACCATCATTCTCAGCAAACTATCACAAGAACAGAAAACCAAATACCGCATGTTCTCACTCATAGGTGGGAACTGAGCAATGAGATCACTTGGACACAGGAAGGAGAGCATCACACACCGGGATAGCATTAGGAATGATGTGATTCTTGAAACGTACTGTTAAATGGAAGTAAATACAAAATAACAATAGATTTTATGACTTTTAATTGAACCAATTGTGGTGTAAATGAGTCCATAAAGATTATAAATATAAAGTTCTTAAAAATTTTTATTTCATTACATGTATTTATTTATTATTCAATTATTCAGGTACATAATGTGAAATATAATAAAAAGATGTACAAAAGCCTCCACTTCAATTAGCATGGGTAGAGTAGATTTCACCAGACCAATGATCCTACTACAAAGAACCAGAAAAACAGTACAAAGTTTAAAAAGCATTTGTTTTTAAAGGCATCACAGAGCTACTGTATCAATAAAGAGCAGATGAGCCCTAATTATAGAAAGAAGAAAGTCAAGAATATGTTCAGAATAAAAAGATTTAACATGTGAATTCTAATAAAAAGAAAGCTAGTATCAAATTAGGCAAGATATATAACTTAGGATGGTTCATAACAATAGAGGGATCAATACTACAAGTGTACATCTATATGTCCAAAACAATGGGTCATCAAAATATATAAAGCAAAACTGATGACACTAAAAGAAGGTTTAGAAAAAAAAGCAATCATAGTGGGATAATTTAACAACTTATATCTATAGTTAACCAAAGGAAAACATCTTTGCTATATCACTAAGGCTCCCATTGTAGATGGGAACAATGGTAATAACAAACTACAATTGCACCCAGCTACACCATATGACACATGCTTTTCAAGTACATGTTGAACACTGTCGTAGATGGTGGAGTTGTCTACAAAGAACTCCTTTACTGGCATATCTAACTATTTCACAGCAACCGAGTGTTGCTTGATAACACACAACTAAAGCCCTCTCTGGAAAATTGCCTCTGCTATAGGAGAGCCACCCCGCCTGAGAGGCAATCTTTCCACTTCTAGAGGGACCCAGCACAACCAACGGCTGAGTGGAATAGAGATATAAATGCCAGCTCTCTTGAGTCACTCAAGGTGAAATTGTGTGGTGCAGTTTGGGCTCCAGAGCCTCCCTACAAGATCAAGCTGAAATGAGTCTTTCTTGAGGATTATGAAGAGGCCTACAATAGGGTAGGTGTCTTTTAAAAACTCTCCTTAAGGTCTACCTCTACCTCCTCTCCTGGTCACCTGATGTATAAATAGAGTCAACTCTCTTCATTCAGTGGCCTGGGAAGTACCAAGATTGCTAAGGAAGGCGAAGGATTATGTACCAGAAAACCTGGTACCTATGCAGGACCTAGAAACATGTATTAGCAGGAAATGGAGGAGCTTTCCTGGGAGGGGATCCAGAGAGGGCTGCGTATCAGTTTCCTGTTGTGACTGTAACAGATTACCACAAATTTAGTGGCTTAAAAACAACACAACTCTATATACTCTCATTCTTGATGTCAGAAATCACTGGGCTAAAATCGAGGTGATGAGAAGGCTAGTTCCTTTTGGTGGCTGAGGAGTCTCAGTTCCTTCGTTTTTCAACTTCTAGTGACTGCTTATACATTTTGGCCTGTAGTGCGTTCTTCTGTCTTCAAAGGATGACACCCTAATCTCTGCTTCTATCCTCACATCACCTTCTTTTCTGACTCAACTCCTATAGAAACTCTTTTGCAGGAACCATTGTGATTATATTAGGCTCATCTAGATAATTCAGGATAATCTCCCTGTCTCAAGATCTTTAATTTGATCAGATCTGCGAAGACCCTTTTACCATATAAGTTAACATTCAAAGGTTCTGGGGATTATGTCATGGACATATTTGAGGACCATTAATCAGCCTACCACAGGCTGGATCAAAGGGGATAGAATATGAAGCTGGATAAAGGGAAGAATGTGTTGGTATGGGGGTCACAGTTAACTCCAGCACCACAGGAATTAACATCATATTGATTCATTATATTGATGATATCATGTTAATTAGACCTGATGAACAAGAAATGGTAAGTTCTCTAGATGCTTTAGAGAGACATATGTGCCTCCTACTCTAAGAAAGAGACACAATGCCTGATAGGTCTCTTTAGGATTTGAAAGCAAAATTTCACACTTGCGAATATTGATCCAAAGATGCATTATTAGGTGATGCAGAAGATTGCTACTTTTCAGTAGAATCTGATGCAACAAAAGATACTAAAATAGGTTGACTATATTCTAAGCAGCTTTTCCATTTGAGCCATATGAAGATCCATGATGCTAGCAGAATCTGTGATGGAGAAAGGCATAGTATGGAGTATCTGACAAGTCCACTAGGTGGTACTTGTGTTTCCCATTCTCTCAACCTTAGGATAGGTGGATTCTGGGGTCTTTGCTCCCAGAAAGGGCATTAGGGTACATGCTATGTCTCCTACTAAAACTCAAGCTTAGATGTCATTTGCTCAATTTTTGATTTATTGTACCAGTCAACTAGTAAGAAAGAAAGAAGTTACCATACCAGCAAGGATAATTGACCCTGATCATTATGAGGAAGTGAGATGCTGTAACAAAATAAGAGGAAGAAGAAATACAAAAGTAACACACAGTTTGAATCTATTTTTAATAAGTCTGAAATGGATAAAACTAATCTATGGCAGTTGAACTCCACATGCTGGCTACCCTTGTGGAATAGGGAAGTAACTGAGGGGTAAGAGTGTTGTTCTGGCATCCTGGTAATGTTCTGTTTCTCAATCTAAGTCTGGAGAGGATGTGGAAAAATAGGAACACTTTTACACTGTTGGCGGGACTGTAAACTAGTTCAACCATTGTGGAAGACAGTGTGGCGATTCCTCAAGGATCTAGAACTAGAAATACCATTTGACCCAGCTATCCCATTACTGGGTATGTACCCAAAGGATTATAAATCATGCTGCTATAAAGACACATGCACACGTATATTTATTGCAGCACTATTCTAGACCATTCTTTTCACTTACTACTCTCTCTTGATGAATTGTAGTGTAAATATGTAGATACCTTCTGAATTTTTAAAATACCTGCACAGAGTTCCATTGGATGGTTTTTTGTAGTATATAGTCAGCTATTACAGACCTTCTTTTCTAACCCTTTGCTATTATTACAAAACATTCTTCAGTGAATTACCTTGTAGAACCATTTAATGTGCAGATATTTGTAGAATGTTTTTTAGAATTTATATTCTGACTGCAGAATTAAGATTGTAGGGTCAAATACATTTGTAGTTCACAGATCCTTTAAAACATATGCAATAGTTCCCTTTCCTTTGATAGGTACCAAAGTACAAGCATATTATAGCAGTTTTGGATGTGCAAATCATTAAAATGTTTCACACATGAAACTTCATTAAAATCAGAAGAATCCGGTATCTATTCACATTCCATTTTCCCACTGTCATTCATATATTTTGAAATTCAATATTGCAAAATAATATATTAAAAATCAATATTAAATTTAATATTGAGTGATGCATATATAAACTTTCTAAGAAAGTATAATATTTAGATTTTAAAACTAAAATCACAGAATATGAAATTCGGTGCTATTTGG
Source organism: Mandrillus leucophaeus (assembly GCF_000951045.1). NCBI lineage: Eukaryota > Metazoa > Chordata > Mammalia > Primates > Cercopithecidae > Mandrillus > Mandrillus leucophaeus. The sequence continues at coordinate 833,951 of NW_012104131.1, read as the reverse complement.
TGCTATACTAAATATCCTTGAAAATGCAATCCTGGTTTTGACTTTCTAAATTAACAGAATCATGATACATTTGTTCCCAGAAAAGTATCAAACAGCCTGGCTGCCCACTTACCAGAGTACCGGTGCTGAGCAGAGTAACAAGGCCAATAAAACACTTAAACCAATTGTTCTCTACAATCTTGCAGCAGGTTTTCCTGATGTTCTGCCAGATTTTTCCTTTCTTGGATGCTCCACTGGTTTGACCAAGTGACGATCCGCGTCCACAACCTGTTAAGATTGGAACTGGTAAGAACAACAATCTAGAAAACTCATGAAAAAGTAAACACCTGAAACCTTCTACTATGTGCCACAGCAATTATTTATTTACAAATTCTAGTCCAGGTTGTCTCTGATTTACAAACATTTAATTTTTACCCATGGTGTAGTGACCACTGTAATCACTGACCAGAAAAAGGAAAACTGGACTTAGGAGTTTGGTAGTAATGAGAGGAAAGGCGTTGTGAAAGGCAGAAATGACCCAGAATATCTTGTCACTCTGCAAAACAGTCTGAGGGTAGGTATTCACTAATACTGCAAAAGAAAATACACACGGATATTTCACTTCTGAAAGTTACATTTTGATATAATGCCTGAAAATTTACTCTTTGAAGATTCACATGGCATAACATGCATTCCTGTTTAAAAACATAAACACTTATGAGATGCTAAGAGGCATAAAATTAGTTAAATCAAATTAATTGCTTTGATTCCAGTTCTTATGTGGCATGGAAATGGGAATTTTTATTGAGACTATTATGGAAGTAACATGGACTGTGGAGTACTTTGTGGGCATAGTACATGTGTACGGGACTGCACTCTATGCTTTGGCCAAAAGGGTTGGCAAAATGGAAACCTGAGGCTAGAGAAGAGGTTGATATACAGGTGACAAAATGAAGAAATGGAGGTAGGTGGAGTTTAAAGCCAAAACATTTTATTTTAGAATTTTGTCTTGTGTTAAATAATACTATGAGTAGTATTGTAGCAGTGGAATATTATTGATAATGGTGATTCCAAAACACATTTTTCATGCTGTAAGTAATATTGCGTAAAAATAAATAATGTTCATATTTGATTTTTTACTGGTAGCTATACCACTGTGTGCTTTAGAACAGAGCACAATTTAGGAGTAAAACAGAAAATTGGTATAGTTAAAGCAGCACTGAAATGTGTGTGTATACACATACACATGCACACATATACCTATATATGTTGAAGTCAAATGAAGTGTGCTTAGATCTCATGAAATAGAGCCAATATTTAAGTTACTCATATAAAAACGGCCTATAACTGTCAGAGGAAAACAAATGGTAATGGTGACATTTATATATTTAACGTGAATATTAAGAAATGTATAAAAATTCAGTCAATTGACTGACACACTGGATATGGAACATACATATATATTTTTGATATTAGAAAATTTTATTAAACTTGTACCTACATGTTGGTCTGTTTTAACAATGCATAATGATATTCTAGTTTAATAAATATTCAAAGAACAATTAAACTTCAACTTTAAAGATATTTTTCAATAAAATATTCAATAAAAATATTCATATTCATTTTACATATACACTAAAATGTGTACTTGCCAAATACAAAAAATTACACCTCACAAATTGTTTTACTAATTTAGCTTTAAACACACATAAACACTCCAGTGGCAACAGAGATGGAATTGAAGTAAATCAATTCTGTTTTTCTATCATTAGTCACTATACTGTCATTGTTTATTCATAATCTGTTGTTTCAAAGTAGGACATAAGCAGTACTGTAGAAGTTAGAGAAATGAACTAAGTCCTGAAATGAGCTGGAGATTCGAAATTCCTACTGTTCAATCAACAATTGTTAATTGTTAAAATAAGTGACTTAGCTGGTAGTTGAGTCTGAAATGTGCAATGCCACCTGTTTAAGAGAGTTATTTGAATTAGCTTCCAGGTGGAATATGTTTACTAAAGGAACATATACATTTTGACAACTTGTAATTAAAATTAGTTTCCTAGCAAGATTAACAAAATTTTCTTACCATTTTTAGGATGCTTTGATCTTTCACTTCCATAGAACATTTCTTCTTCTTCAGAGAGAGCAATATCAACAGTACTGCATTCAGATGAGCTAGACTGCTTTATTTTCTAAAAGGTGAAGTCCCAACAAAAATGTTGTGATTAAAGTTTCATTTACCCACAGTGGTCAAAGTTTATTTCATTTTCAAAAGTGAGAAAAATTTTGTACAGAAATAATATTGTTAGGTTTAAAAGACTTCAGGCCAATTTCATGGCTGATATTAAAATGCATACATATTGGTAAGAATTGAAGTTTAAAACACTATTGTATGATACTTACTTTAACCTAAAATAACACTTAGATTAAAATTAACGTTTAGTTAATACCACTTTGCTGCTTTAAGACGTATAGGTTGTCTCCAATTCACAAGAGGATTTGGGTTCCAAAGTTTTCTTGAAGTAAGTCACAAGTTTCCCATATACGCTATTTCAATTAGATGAGTAGAATCAAAACAAATCATCCTTTGATGCTAAAGATGGGTAGATAATAGTGCACTTAGGTTTCATGGTAAAAATCAGTCCAGATGGTCTTATGTATCATCACAGGATGGGATTTATCATGAAGTAAAATGAGGGAAAGGCACAACAAATAGGGATGAGGACAGGCCAGGGAAAGGGGCACAGCCTTATGAAAAGCACCCAGATGCAGAGATTGACCTTCTTTCTCACTCTGCTTTTGACTGAAGCTGAAGGCTGGGTAGAATAAGGTGGTCATTGCTTTATACAGGTAATAGTGCAAATGATACTCTTTGCCTTTATTTAAAATTATTTTCTCACAATGCTTTATTTTACCTTATTTTGAAATAAGTATACCATAAATCATTCTTTAAAATCACCGAGATTCTAAGGTTAATAGAATATAAGTAATATTTTCTAATTAAAACAAAAATTAAGACAAGTGTATTTTAACATTTGGAATGAAACCAATCTTATTTCGTAAAAATTAAGAAAAATATCTAGGTAAAGTAGAGTGCCAAAAAAAAGAAATTGTCAATATTTTGTCCTGCCTCTTGGACTTATACACAGTAAGTGTCAAGGAAATGTAATTAGAAAGCTATTTTTGCTTTAGTCCTTACGTGGTCAGTTGTCAGTAAATCATTATAGTGCTCAATTTAATAAAGTAAAGTATCTAGCAGAATATTATTCTTAAACAGATATTTTTATTATTTCCATTACTCTTATATATTCTTATTTATTTCTAATGAAATAAAATCTGTAGCAATATATTTATGTGAGACTAGGCATTAAGTAATTTAAATGTAATATTTGGCACTCAGTAATTAAAATTATACATCATACATTTATATTTTTAAAGAGTTGTAAAAAGCCTTGCACATATCCTATTTGATGTGATTTTTCCAAAATACCTGTGAGTAGGTATTATTCTAATTTTACAAATAAATCAATTAAGACTCAAATTATAAATCATTTATTTTGATAGAAGATTATTTAATGGCATAAGAAAGTGACCATAATATACTTCTGCATTATAAAAAATACAAGTTACAAAATACGATGTGAATTTTGATGTTATTTTTATAATAAACACACACTATATATATGCATATATATGTAAATACATATGCATATTTTAATAAAAATAGGCTGGTAGTACAAATACCAAAGAAACAAGGGAGTGTATCTCTGAATTATCAGATCATTTATATATTTTTGTGTTTTAGTTTTGACTGTGGGTATACCAACACCCTAAGGAGTCATGGGCTACATAATCTAAAAAGCACCTAACTAAATATATAAATAAATGAATATATCTTTTGTGAGTAGTCAACCAGCAAGACCTAATAACTATGCAGCATCAATAACTACAATTTCGATATTTACAGTTATTTTAAGTTACAGCTTTCCTATGTATTTTCATACTCCAGAATTTCTAAGGAGATTAGCATGAAGTTTTCAGGGAGACTCCAACATGATGTGCTGTGGCAAATAGCAATTTCACCCAGAAATGGATGGTAATCAAAATCTTTAATGATGATTGAGAAGTGTGCTGAGTAAGAATTTATGCCTGTTTTATAGTAATGGTATTAATTTAAAAGGTAAATTAATCTTAGACTATTGGGCATGTGGATTAAAAATGTTTCTCTAAAATAATGATGGCTTTAGTAAATGATGGAAGGACCTTGGATAATTGAAACTGAACTCCTGTTAGAAGACAATTTGTGAAGTTATTGTAGAGCGCATCTCCCAAAACAGAAGAGGTCTGGGAAACAAGATGGTGCCAGAGATGATGGGGACCGTTAAGAGACATTCCCTGACCCTCCAGTGCCCCTGAGTGATCTGAAATGATTCCCCAGTGGGGTCCAAAGTTAAAAGCCCTTGTACAGATGTGATCTCTGTAGGTGTAGCTTTCTATGAAATTGTACCTCCTTCTAAAACACAATGCTGTTTGCAAATGGAGACAATAAGACTGTTTCCAGTAGGGTGTATATTTTAGAAGCTAAGTGAACAACAGTATCTACCCTTCTTTGAATGCGACCCTGATTTTTTTTTAAGCCAGTGCGTTATAAAGCTACCAACTGTGCACAATTCAAACTGGGAGGTTTTAAAAATTCCTTTAGTCCAACTTAATTATAATGTCCAAATATGGGCAGAAATGATCTGACTTAAATCTTAGAATTTTAGCAAGCAAGAAGGAATTGTAACACTGTTCTAATTCAATCTCCCATTTTAAGATGATAAAGTCCATGGAAATTTAGTGATTTCTTAAATCATACATCTTGATTTTGAAAACTTTGGTTTCCTCAGTATACTTTTCAGCACCCTCAGACAGACTGGTCATTAATTTATAAAATGTCACAATTATATTATCTAATGTTTCCTAAGTGCTTACTCTTTACTAGGCATTGTTCTATGTACTATTATCCCCCCTATGGAGTAAACACTATTTTAGCCTCATTTAAATATGAGAAAACTGAAGCTTGGAAAGTTTAAGTAATTTGATCGAAAGCATAAATTCAGAGGCTAAGAGTGATGGAGCTCGAAGTGATGGAGTTAGAATTGAGTGGATAATCTGGCTGTGGAACTTCAGTGCTTCCTTATCAACAATACTATAAATCACCACTAAGCAATCAGGATATTTAAACATCTTACCTCCTTGCTGTCTCCATCACCAGACTTACTCTGAATCTCCTTATTATCCGGATTTTCTATATCAGATTCTCCTGAAGCAATTGGTACAGTTTCTGAGACACTAGGACTGGGGATAAGCGATTGGCTCTCATTTTCAGTAGTGTTTTTCTCTGTGCCACTGCTTTTTTCCTTATCCTTGAGGAGATCTTGGGCGTTGCTCAATTCAGAAATGGTATGGTCAGAAATATCTTCTTTAACATATACCTCATTTACATGGTCCATTGTGTCCTTTGGGACATTTTGTTTTTTGCATAGTATTTTAAGAAGCACATAGTTTATTCCTTTTTTAATCCTTGCCACTGCAAGCTGGAGATTTTTTGCTTCATTATTCTCTTCAGCTGTTACATCCTTGCATGAACTAAATGAGCTCACCAACACCAGAAACAGGTAAACTACCTAAATAAGGAAGTAAAATGAGGCTAAATGTATCTCATTTTGTTTCATTTTAAGTAATGAAAAGTTTGCTTACAAAACTGACTTGAGAACATTTAATATCTACTCTGTTAGCATATTTCAATAATACAATATATTGTAATTAATAACTGTAGTCACCATGCTGTACAATGCATCTCTTGAACTTGTTCTTCCTATGTAACTGTAATTATATATCCTTTGGCCAATAGCTCCTCAATCTCTACTTTCCACTAACCACCCAACTTCTGGTAACCACCATTCTGCTGTCTACTTCTAGAGTGTGAATATTAACCCATTTGTGCCTAGTGTTCCATTATTGGAAGGCTAAGCTTGTGGGAGTTATTTATGTCCTACTGCTCAAGGTCATTGCCAAGGTCTGAATTTTCACACAAAAATTGCAACTTCTGACATAAATGGGTTAAGTGTTCTCACCATTAAAACGATAACTATGTGAAGTAATGAATTTGTTAATTAGCTCTATTTAGCCATTCCACAATGTATGTCTACTTCAAAACGTTACCTTATACACCATAAATACATACAATTTTATATGTTAACTTAAAAAATGAATTTGACCAAAAAAGGCTGATCTGAGATTTGAAAATGAAGTAGATGAACTACAATACTATTCAGTTCTTATCCATCTACCACAGTGTGTTAGGTGCTGCGCTGGATTTGTATAGCAAGAATTTATTTTAAGCTCATGACATCCTATGCAATATGATTTGTTTCTCTTTTACAGATGGAAAAGACAAGGTTTACAGATGTCAAATATCAAAGGATCAAAGGTTACATAGATTAGACCCAAGTCTGCTTTATTCCAAAGATTATTTTCTCACTGAGTCAGGCTGTCTCACTCAAGGTGAACAAATAAGTTGTTTTTTCCAGGCAGCTCATTTCACTTCAGCCCCGTTCTAGGAAAACATGTAATAATTCTGCAAACCCAGGAAGAACTATACAGGGATAGAGCTATCCATGGTCCTGAATATCATATCTAATGGCTTTTGTGGGATGAAAACACAGATGCTAGGAAGGTTAGTTGATTCTCTGTTGTAGTAAATTTGGTCAAACAAGAAACAGATAAGTGATGGAAGAATCATTCCTAATACTTGTAACTTATTTTGAACTCAAAGATAGTGTATATTTTGACTTTTACTGTCACTTAGAAATATGATTAAGTACTGATCGCTTTCCAGAGAATCAGATTTTAAACTTGTTTATAATTGTAAGGCATACATTATAATTTTGGATAATTATGCTATTTATGTGTACATAAAATAAGTATGAGCATCTCCAAAGACTCATATTTTGAAACTTCTTTCAAAATTTTAGATCTATGTGAACAGTTGAGTTTCTCAAACACCCCAATAATTACTCTTTTTCTCATGGACATGCACATCTGGGAAAATTAGAACTTCCCACCTAATAGTGTTTAATCCTAATGGGTTACATTTACTTCTCTCTATCTAGATCTTCCTATTTCTTAGGAATAGAGAAGTTACAAATAAGACTTGTATAGAAAAATCAAAATATTTTGCAGTGAATAAAGTCATCAAATACATAAACTTAACCTTATCTATAGTTTTAGCATAGCAATAAAGTTTTGGTTATAAGATATATCAATATGGGAAATGTTTTGTGGGTGAGAGCATCTGAAAAACTGGCAGATATCTTTTATAATCCACAATGAAAGATTCTCAGAAGAGAAACATAAAACAGAAAGGACAATGATCAAATGCTAATAGCCTCTGAAATAAAGAAATAAAGCAGACTTAGGTCTAATCTATGTAACCTTTGATCCTTTCTGTTCTCCCATTAGCGTCTCCTTTGGCAATGAGGTTTACTTATAGATAATCTAGGCAGGAGCTGCATGGCCCCCGTAGGAGCCACACTATTAGCAACTCTATTATTCTCAAAGGACAACAGCTTCGTGATATAAAAGGGTGAGACCAGATATAATTTAAGATACTCAATTGTTTCCTTTTCTTCCACTGTTTGGCTAAGTATTAGGCACAGTGTGAAATAAGGGAAGGGTGTTAGTGTGTTTCATGACTCTAAGCTTCATATGAACGAAAACCATGTTTTCTCTTAATTAGACAACCAGCACACTGCTAGACACAAAATACGTAATAAATAAATATTTATTTTTAAAAATAATTGATTATAGAATGAATAAAAAATAGATTTTGTGCTAGGATTTGAACAAGAAAAAGTTTATGCTATATTAATCATATTTTTACGAAATTACATCAAAGATTTCTTATATCTTAGACACACATGTACACAAATATACACACATACATTCATATATATATGTATATATAGTGAAAATGTTCAAAGCCTAAAAATGAATGTAATCTTAAAAGTGCTAAGTGCTCTGAAACTGTAGAGTAAGATAAGAATTTTATAACCCTCAGAAATGCTACTGCTTTGTTCAGATGTGATCTGAATTAAAAATAGCCTACTCTCTTTTAAGGATTTAAAGGAAAAGACAGGCTGTGTAAGTGGCGCAAGTTACAGAGAACTGATTACTACTTCTAATTTGAGCATTAACAAAAAAGAGAGCAGAAAATGCAGAGATTTGTATTGTATAAACTCAGAGTAACTTTAGTCACAGAATCTGTAACTAGATTAAAAACATATATTTACTATTTTTGTGTTAGGAGAGAAAAGGTGAAATAATGTATATAAAACAAAACTTTTTTTAAAATTCCCCTGAATTTTCTTTTCTTGCACCTCAAAGATATCCACGTATTAGGTGAGAATTGAGCAACTCATAGCAAAATCAAACAGCATAAAAGAGAAAGAAAGTTCAAGATTTAAGTAATTACTTTCTGATTTGTAATCAACAAATAAACATGTATAAAGGAATTTAACATGTATTGAGGCTACTTAATTTTAAATTTCTTGAATTATATTTTAACATATATTTAATTTGGAATTATACAAATATATATGGAATAACATATGTCTCTACAACCAAATTTTTTATTTTTAAAAAGCAACTGAAGTTTGTATTAAGTTTTCTCTTTCTTTTATTTTCATGTTTCTATCCCTCAGTGTTTGGTTTATGTAACCAGTGTTTGGTTTATGTACATTTAAATGTAACCATTTAAATCTGCCTAACTAAAACTTGTTAATAATATTAAATAACTAACAAAAATCTCGTGAAGATATAGGGGTTAAATTTTTCTAGAGTGTAAAGAAAGGATTTGTGTAATTTATGAATTACTTATAGGGTGTCAAATGATTACATTTAAGTTATAACAACCCTACAAGGCAAGTACTGTTATGTTCATTCCTCTGTTAAGTACGGTCAGGTTTAAAGAGGCTGTGTAATATGCACAACATCATTTATTAAGAGATTGAAATGGTTTGTCTTTCTTCCCATCCAAATCTCATCTTGAATTGTAGTTCTCATAATCCCCACATGTTGTGGGAGGGAATCGGTGGGAGGTAACTGAATCATGGGGGCAGTTACCTCCACGCTGTTCTCTGGTGGGTGAATTCTCACAAGATCTGATGGTTTTATAAGGGTTTACCCCACATTCACTCTGTACTTCTCCTTGCTGCTGCAATCTGAACAAGGACATGCCTGCTTCCTCTTCCACCATGATTATAAGTTTCCTGAGGCCTCCCAAGCCCTGTGGAACTGTGAGTCAGTTAAACCTCTTTCTTTTGTAAATTATCCAGCCTCGGTTACGCCCTTATTAGCATCATGAGAATGGACTAATACAGTAAATTGATACTGCAGAGAATGGGGCACTGCTGTAAAGATACCCGAATATGTGGAAGTGACTTTGGAACTGGGTAACAGGCAGATGTTGGAACAGTTTGGAGGGCTCAAAGAAGACAGCAAGATGTGGGATGTTTGGAACTTCCTAGAGACTTGTTGAATGGTCTTACCAAAATGCTGATAGTGATATGGACAATAAAGTTCAGGCTGAGGTGGTCTCAGATTGAGATGAGGAACTTGTTGAGAACTGGAGCAAAGATGACTCCTTTAGCCGTGCTTTAGCAAAGAGACTGATGGCTTTTTGCTCCTTCCCTAGAGATCTGTGGAACTGTGAACTTGAGAGAGATGATTTCGGGTATCTGGCAGAAGAAATTTCTAAGTGGCAAAGCATTCAAGAAGCAGAGCATAAAAGTTTGTAAAATTTGCAGCCTGATGATGCAGTAGAAAAGTAAAACCAATTTTCTGGAGAGAAATTCAAGCTGGCTGCATAAATTTGCATAAGTAATGAGGAACCGAATGTTAATCACCAAAGCAATGGGGAAAATGTCTCCAGGGCACATCAGAGACCTTCATAGAAGCCCCTCCCATAACAGGGCATAGGCCTAGGAGGAAAAATGGTTGTGTAGTCTGGGCCCAGGGTCCCCCTGCCCTGTGCAGCCTAGGGACCTGGTACCCAGTGTCCCAACTGTTCTAGCTGTGGCCAAAAGGGGCCGAGGTATAGCTTAGACCATCACTTTGGAGTGTGCAAGCCCCAAGCCTGGGCAACTTCCATGTGGTGTTGAGCCTGCGGGTGCAAAGAAGTCAAGAATTGAGGTTTTGGAATCTCCACCAAGATTACAGAGGATGTATGGAAATGCCTGGATGTACAGGCAGAAGTTTGCTACAGGGGCAGAGCTCTCATGGAGAACCTCTGCTATGGCAGTGTGGAAAAGAAATGTATGGTTGGAGCCCCAACACAGAGTCCCCACTGGGGCACTGCCTAGTGGAGCTGTGAGAAGAGGGCCACTGTTCTCCAGACACCAGAATGGCAGATCCACTGACAACTTGCACTGCACCTGGAAAAGCCACAGGCACTTAACACTGGCCTGTGAAGGCAGCTGGGATCAGTGCTGTACCCTACAAAGACACAGGGATGGAGCTATCCAAGGCCATGGGAACCCACCTCTTGCATCAGTATGCCCTGGATGTGAGACATAATGCCAAAGGAGATCATTTTGGAACTTTGAGGTTTAATGACTGCCCTATTGGATTTCAGACTTGCATGGCAGCTGTATCCTCTTTGTTTTAGCCAGTGAATCCCATTTGGAATGGGTGTATTTATCCAGTGCCTTACCCACATTGTATCTAGTAAGTAACTAACTTGCTTTTGATTGTACAGGCTCATAGGTGGAAGGGACTTGTCTTATCTCAGATGAGACTTTGGACTTGGACTTTTGAGTTAATGCTGGGATGAATTAAGACTTTGGGGGACTTTTGGAAAGACATGATAGTGTTTTGAAATGTGAGGATATGATATTTGGGAAGGGCCAGGGGTGGAATGATATTGCTTGGCTGTGTCTCCAACCAAATCTCATCTTGAACTGTAGTTTCCATAATCCTCATGTGTTATGGGAGGGACTTGGTGGGAAGTAACTGAATCATGAGGGTGGTTACCTCCATGCTATTCTCATGATAGTGAGTTCTCAGAAGATCTGATGGTTTTATAAGGGGCTTTCCTCTGCTTCACTACGCACTTCTACTTGCTGCCACCATGTGAAGAAGGGCATGCCTGCTTCCCCTTCTGCCATGACTGTAAGTTTCCTGAGGTCTCTTCCACCCTATGTAAATGTGAGTCAATTAAACCTCTTGACTTTATAAATTACCCAGTGTCAGGTATGTCTTTATTAGCAGCATGAGAATGGATTAGTACAGTGACAGAACTGAAATTTGAACCCATGTTTCTTTGATTCTGAACTCTGCTTTTTCTACAGCTCAACAAGACATAGAACTATTTAAAAACCAATTCATTTCCTTTGGCATATAATAATTTTTTGTAAGGTTTCTGCATAAGGCTTAAAATTACTGCTGAGTTTTCTTAGAAAAGACAAAACTAATTTTTAAAAATGTGAAATATCTTCCTTTTACACTAAACCACATTAGAAGCATGGAGGTTAAAAAGATCAACAACTTCAAAGATTATCTCCTTATATTTTTCCCCCTTCTACTTATTCTACTGCCATTATCATGATGTTTCAGAGTTGGATGACTACTAAGAAAAATTAAGCTGGAAGGATTTAGTGAGCCAAGAAATGTGATGGCCAATCAATTGGAAATGGAGGTTCATGTAACTCCATTTATCCTGGAATCCCTCTGCACACTGATGAAGTTTCTGGTTAGTAGAAACAACAAAAAATAGAAATAGATTGGAGTTCAAAATCAAAGAAGCAGGAATGTTTAGGCAAATACATATATTATATATTTATGTGTTACATCATACATATATGTATATATACATATATGCACATATATGTGTGTGTGTGTGTGTATATATAATGCCTTAGTATTTCTGCTTCTTTCCCTTTGAATTATGTGTATGTGTGTGTTGTTGTTGTTGCTTTCCTCAACAGCCGTAACTCTTCCTTTTGGAAACAGAAATATATAATTTATTTGGGAAATTACACTTATCCCCTTATTAGTCATAGGATTTGGGTTTGATCTTATCCCATCTCCAGCTGTAAGAGAGAGTTACGAACAGTTTAACATAATAAATGCATTCAACATCCTGGGCAATGGAGACTAGTTAAGAATGGGCATATGATTCAGCTAATGAGATAATAGGAAAAATCGGCTGTGGCTTCTAGAAAACAAATTCTTTCCTCTATTAGACTTGATATAACACAAAGATGTGAAGTTTTAGACTGAAGCAGCCATCTTGATAAAACAGAGGGTACTAGCTAGCAACGAGCACAGAGAAAAACAGAATTGAGATCTACAAAGACCTCTCTATAATGATCCCATTTAATCATTTGTGTCACACCCAAACTGAAGCAAGATCTATATCTGATATTTTGAGTTATGAGTTATGTATGCTGATATATATGATCATTTCTTGTTTCAGCCAGTTAGAGTGGTGTTTTATATCACTGGGAATGAGAAGTGTACTACTATAACTACAAAGGGCAGAAGATATTGAAGTATCTTTTACATGTTGGGCACTGTTCTAGGTTTTATAATAAAGAGGAGAGTTATGGTCCTTTCCCTCATGGTGTTTACAGTTTAATAAAGAACATAGAGAAGTACATTAACAATTAAATACAATGCTAATGTGACAATTGTATAAGGGTCTTCTCGAGGTGAAACACAAGCAATATGGACAGGCAAGGTAAAATTGAGTCTAACCTGAGATTTTTTTTCAGCCTTTTGGGAAATGTACTTGATCTTTATGACATGAGTAAAAAGAAAATACCAAGTCTTGTATTCCCATAAGAATCATTTTTTAGTAAGCCATATCTTTTTCATAGATGCAGTGAAAGTTACTTATTTAATTCACTAAAACCACTTCAGTTATTAGGAAACTTATAAGTGAAAGCTTTCTTAGTTAATACGTAACATTTTTATAGACCAGTGGTTTTCAATCTTGACTACACAATTTAATCAACTGAAGATTTTCAAAAAATCCTGATGACTAGGTCATATCCACATACCAATAAAATCAGAATCTCTAAGAATGTATTCTAGGCATCAGCATAGTTTTATTAATTCCCCAGGTAATTCCAATGCCAGGAAAAGACTGACAGCAGTGTTACATTTAAGTGCTTCTTAAAATTTAATGGGCACACAAATCACCTGGGAACAGTGTTACAATGTAGATTATGATTGCATAGGTCTGGGGTCTGGGAGTCTGCATGTCTAACCACCTTCCAGGTGATGCCAATATTACATTGAGTAACAAGGTTAGAAGCTAGTGCTATCCAATGGAAATATGATGCAATCACATATGCAATTTTAAATTTCCAGTGGCCACATAGAAAACACAGAAAAACAGGCAAATTAATGTTACTAATACATTTTATTTAACAAATATATTTAGTTAAATACAATATACAATTTGTATACAATAAATACAAACATATTTGTATTTAACTAAATATATATTTAACTAAATACCAATAAATAAAGGGAGACTATTGCATTTGTATTTACCTAACAGTATTTGTATTTAGTTAAATACAAATACAGTAGTCCCCCTTTATCCAGGGCAGATAAATCCCAAGACCCCCAGTGGATGCCAGAAGCAGAGGATGGTACCAAACCTCATGCATACTACATGATCTGACAGCCCAGACAGCTACTAAAGGACCGATAGGTAGCGTATACAGCATGAATATGCTAGACAAAGGAATGTTTCATGCCCAGAGCAGGACAGAGTGGTATGGCAGGAGATTCCATTACACTACCCAGAATGGCATGCAATTTAAAACTTATGAGTTTTATATTTCTGGAATTTTCCACTGGATGTTTTCAGACAATGATTGACCACAGGCAACTAAAACCACATACAGTGCAACTGAGCATAAGGACGACCTACTGTATTATCATTTAAAAATGCATTCAACATAAAAATTATTAATGAAATAGTTCACATCACTTTTTGTGTAAGACTTCAAATCTGGTGCATATTTTACATTTACAGCACATTTCAAATGAGACTAATCATATATCAGTTGATAATGGCCACATCTGGCTAGTGGGTTACTATATTGGACTACCACAGTTACAAACCATTAGATCCCATCAATGTACATCATGAAAATACCAAACTACATTATGCCAGTTTTCAAGGAAAATGTAAAAGAACTGACTACTCACCAGTAAATTTCCAATTAAAATGACCATCAGGTAAAAAGGAATACACCAGGATTGGCCTGCAACCTCCATACAGTCCCACAAGGTCTCTACCCACTCACCACAGAGAATTCGGAACACGTTCAGGTAGGAGTGGAAAAAGTCATGCATGTGCCAGCGTGGGAGTTGACAGTTTTTGTCTATGTGGCAAACAAATTCTTCATAATTCTGACCAAACAGCCTCATGCCGAATGCAGCAGAAAAGAACATGAATGTGAACAACAACAGGACCAAGTTTCTCAGGGTCACCCATGCGTTACTAAGGGACCGCATCAAAATCTGGAATGTTGGCCAATACTTCCCCAACTTGAAAATTCTCAACTAATAGAGCAATGTAAAATCAAAAACAAGAAACAAAGGACGAAAAACCTGGTCAGTGTATCAGCGTTATACACATATACATATATAGCGTTTAGAGTTTTAAGTATTATTAATATTAACTACTGAACATTCATTTTATGTAAAATTCTTAATACATCTTAAATATTTGATAATTTTGTATACTCAGTCTAAATATATCCTCTTCTACTGATGTATTTGTCAATTCCCATTAAGCATTATACTGCTACAATTACTCTAGCTTTATATTTTCATAACTGTTAGGGGAAGTATTCATTCTTTGTTTTTGCTTTTCACAACATATTGAATATTTTTCCACATTTTTCCCATATGTTGACATGAAAATGATATTGAAAGTCTTCCAGGATCCACTGGATTCTGATGAAGGTACTATCATGTATTTCCCTTTTAAAATAACATGTCAAAGACCAAACACAACATTCTAGGTTTAGTTTGGATAGTCCCCTTCCTTTCACTAGATTTTTAAAAATTTCTATTTATACAGAACAAGATTACCTTAATATTTTTGGTCACTATATCGCAGTAAACTTACAGTCAACTAGATCTCATACATCATTTTTATACAGGCTATACCTTCCTGACACTTTCTTTTCAATTTTTGTTTGTTTGTTTGACAGAGTCTCTCTCTGTCACCCAGACTGGAGTGCAGAAGCACAATCATGGCTCACTGCAGCCTCCAACTCCTGGGCCCAAGTGATCCTTCCACCTTAGCCTCCTGAGTAGCTGAGACTACACACATGAACCACCACTGTGACTTTTTTTTTTTTTAGAAGTGGAGTCTCACTATGTTGCCCAGGCTGATTCCAAATTCCTTGCCTCATTTCTTGACTTTTTCTAGTGTTCAGTTGTCTTTCTGGACTCAAGGGTGAGATCTTACATTTATCTATGAAAAAAATTAATCATCTTAAATTCAGTCCATTACCAGCCTTTAAAATATTTTGATACTATCTTTTAGCACATTTTCTGCAATTGCCAGTGCTGTTTCCATAAATTTGGTGACAACACCCTGTATATATTTCTCTTATTCATTAGCAAATATTATGGATGAGGATTTAAGATAGGATTCTGAATGAGCTGCTTTCTAGGAAGTAACCATTAGAATAAGATCAAACAGGCTTAATTGTTCTTAATTCCTGCTACATTCCTTCAACCTGTCACCAGAATGTGACCATGTATAACTTATCGAAAGCTTATTATTTCAATAAACATTATTCTAATAACATTACTCCTTTGTTTAATTTTCTGAGTCTCACCATTACCCTACCTCATAGACATACACTAATTTTTACCTAATAATTATTATAGTAACATTCTGCTGGCCTGACTGGTCTTCCTTTGTATCTGACATTTAGAAATACTCACCTTATTTTGGCTTCTTAGTGTCATATTAGAATTCTACTTTGGAGACTCCTAATTTTCTTGCTTTCCAAAATGTACTCAGTTACCCTGACCCTGCTTTCTAAAACTCTATCTTAAATTTCCTGCATATATGGCATTATTTCCTTTAACGTTGTGGTCAAATAACAGCATTGGAGACTGCTTACTCTTTCCTTGGCAATAAACTCTTTATATATTAATCAATTCATTTAACACTTCCAATGTCCCAATGGGATAGGTATTACTGTAGCCCCATTTTATGTCTGCAGAAACTGAGATAAACTTCAATCAAATAAAAGTTAGGTATTGGATTCTACTTACCATCCTGAATAATCGAAAAAGAGCCATTCCTTCAACATTTGCTAGACAAAGTTCTGTTAAACCATGGAACACTATTACACTATCAAAAATGTTCCAACCTACTTGGAAATACCCATATGGATGCATTGCAATTATTTTAAAAATCATTTCTGCTGTGAAAATTCCAATGAAAACCTAAATGAAAACGAAACACACAGGTGAGAATATGATTCCAAGAGCTGTATCAGAATCTTCACACAAAAACTCTGCAACACACACTGTTTACTTGTCACTGTCACACTCTTCACAGCTTCTCTGTCAAGATCTGGTTAGTTGTGGAGTCTGCATTATAAGGACAGACTCATACATTTTATTCAACAATCTAATGTCAAACATTATATACAGAATCTTTTATTATTTTAATAAAATTCATCCTAGAAGAAAACAAACGAATATTTCAGGGTGAAGACCTTTCAAGTTTGAATGATTATTTTTGAGGTACGGAGCACATGATATGATATTTAATTTTTCAACCTCTGAAAAAACAGCATGAACCTATGGAAGCTGTCCTTTAAAAACTGTACTGGCAGAAATCACTAAATTGCTGTTTCGGTACCAAATAAATGTATAATTTGAAACTTGTTGCAGTTTGGCTGCTTTTACTAGTACCAAGCAACTAAACAACAACAACAGGGAAAGAAAATACATTTAAACAATATACATTTGCTTGAATGTGAACTATTTTTAAACTCACAGGAATTTGCTTTGTCTTTTGAATTGTATGTGAAAAAGGACAGGTGAATCTCAAAAATACCAGGCTAAAATGATAAGTTCCAATCCTGGGCAAAGATACACGGTTAGAACAGACAGGGCCAA
The DNA here is from genome assembly GCF_000951045.1 of Mandrillus leucophaeus. Classification (NCBI taxonomy): domain Eukaryota; kingdom Metazoa; phylum Chordata; class Mammalia; order Primates; family Cercopithecidae; genus Mandrillus; species Mandrillus leucophaeus. The sequence continues at coordinate 816,752 of NW_012104131.1, read as the reverse complement.
CTGCTGCTTTAATCAGAATTAAGAATTCAGGAGTCAGGTGCTTGTTATTTCACCTCTGCCCTACTCTGATCTATGAGCTAATGGTACCAAGAGATTGTATATTTGGGAAGGGAGGGGCAATAAAGAATTTCCATGTAATGTAACTGCCAAGCAGCTGGCTATGAATCCCAAATTTAAACTGGGGAATTTTAAATTCCAGCTGTAAAACTATTCAATGATAAGAACATTTACAAAGCAGGGGTTGGAGGGATAAAGCACAAACACGAGGCTTCATTCAATAATTATGCATATTGCCACACATTGGAGTTACAGAATAAAATAATGGGAATAATGATGAACAAAGAAAAGTTCAATGATAAGAAACTACAAGTGAAAATAATGTACAATGAGAGTCTTACCAGGTTTCCAACGTTGAGAAGATTGTTAGTTGACTTACTCATCGGATAACGCTCCAAGGCCAGAAAACATATGTTTAAAATTATGCATATGATAAGGAAAAGATCAGTAAATGGTGCCATTACAATCCTATGGACAAATTCTTTCAATTTTGACCAACAGGGAGAACAATTCCATATCAAGAAAGTTGTCGCAAATTTATACCAATATAATGGGCATATCTTCTTGGATTTTTCAAGTTCTGAAATGAAAGAATACAAAAGTTAAACATTCTGGCCAGGTGCAGTGGTTCATGCCTGTTATCCCAGCACTTTGCGAAGCCCAGGTGGGCGAATCACCTAAGGTCAGGAGTTCGAGATCAGCCTGGCCAATATAGCGAAACCTTGTCAATACAAAAAATAGCCGGGTGTGGTGGTGCCTGTAATCCCAGCCACTCAGGTGGCCGAGGTAGGAGAATTGCTTGAACCCAGGAGGCAGAGGTTGCAGTGAGCTGAGATTGTGCCACTGCACTCCAGTCTGGGCAACAGAGTGAGACTCTGCCAAAAGAAGGAGAGAGAGAGAGAGAGAGAGAGAGAGAGAGAGAGAAGGGAAACCCTCTCTTGGGCAACCCACTTTCTCAGCATGAGGAAGCTTTCTCTCTCTCTCCTTTCTTTTTTGTCTGTTAAACTTTCTGCTCCTTAACCCACTTCACGTGTGTCCATGTCGTTAATAATCTCGGCGTGAGACAACTAACCCCAGCCTTGCATCTGCAGGATGAAGCCGACTTGATCATGGTGGATAAGCATTTTGATGTGCTGCTGGATTCGATAAAAACAAGCAATGGGAAAAGGATTCCGTATTTAATAAATGGTGCTGGGAAAACTGGCTAGCCATATTCAGAAAACAGAAACTGGACCCCATCCTTCCACCATATACAAAAATTAAATCAAGATGGATTAAAGACTTAAATGTGAAACCTAAAACCATAAAAACCATAGAAGAAAACCTAGGCAATATGATTCAGGACATAGGCATGGGCAAAGCCTTCATGACTAAACACCAAAAGCAATGGCAACAAAAGCCAAAATTAACAAATGGGATCACATTAAATTAAAGAGCTTCTGCACAGCAAAGGAAACTATCATCAGAGTGAACAGACAACTTACAGAATGGGAGAAAATGTTTGCAATCTATCCATCTGGCAAAGGTCTAATATTCAGAATCTTCAAGGAGCTTAAACAAATTTACAAGAAAAAACAACCCCATCAAAAAGTGGGCGAAGGACATGAACAGATACTTCTCAAAAGAAGACATTTATGTGGCCAACAAAACATATGAAAAAAAGCTCATCATCACTAGTCATTATAGAAATGTAAATCAAAACCACAATGAGACACCATTTCACGCCAGTTAGAATTGGCCTCATTAAAAAGTCAAGAAACAACAGATGCTGGCGAGGATGTGGAGAAATAAGAACACTTTTACACTGTTGGTGGGAATGTAAATTAGCTCAACCATTGTAGAAGACAGTGTGGCGATTCCTCAAGGATCTAGAACCAGAAATACCATTTGACCCAGCAATCTCATTACTGGGTATATACTCAAGGGATTATGAATCGTTCTACCATAAAGACACATGCACACGTATGTTCATTGCAGCGCTATTCACAATAGCAAAGACTTGGAACCAACCCAAACGCCCATCAATGATAGACTGGATAAAGAAAATGTGGCACATATACACTATGGAGCACTATGCAGCCATAAAAAAGAATGAGTTTATGTCCTCTTCAGGGACATGGATGAAGCTGGAAACCATCATTCTCAGCAAACTAACACAGGAACAGGATCCAAACACTGCATGTCCTCACTCATGGGTGGGAGTTGAACAATGAGAACACATGGACACAGAGAGGGGGGCATCACACACAGGGGCCTGTCAGTGGGTAGGTGGCAAAGGGAGGGAGAACACTGGGACAAGTGCCTAATGCATGCAGAGCTCAAGACCTGGATGCTGGGTTGATGGGTGCAGCAGATCACCATGGCACATGTACACCTATGTAGCAAACCTGCACGTCCTGCACATGTATCCCAGAACTTAAATTTTAATTAAAAAAAAAAATCTATGTGTGAAAAAAACGCTGAATGAATTAAATTTCCTCTATTGTGTTCATGCTTGGCTGAGTTAGACAAAAGAAAATGAGGCAAACTGTGTATTAGAAGAAAAATGTAGGGACATCTCTCAAGAAAACAAATATGGAACATAGTTGAGAACATTGTGACTTATAATGTCTAGATTTACATGCTTTACAAATTAATGCCTTTTGATATTGTCCATGATAAATAATTATTGGTTACACATAAAAATATAGAGATAAGTCTAGAAAGGACCTTGAGATATTAATGCTATATACCACAATCTCTATTCTTAGTCACAATTTAATATGTCAGTATGTTTTTAATGTTAAACAAAGAAAATTATTTGGTACTCTTTGGTCACTCTTTCCAATGTTTAAAACACCATGATTCTGAACTTTTTATGCATGGCTTATCCTAATATTCTCAAATATTTCTTAAATTTTTGTTGTGTTACCATCTAAGATTCTAAAGAAATTGCTGAATTTCTTTAAAAGTGAATTTTATGAGTAGTACCTTCAATAGTGAGTATCTAATTATTTAGTACTTTACCTTCCTTATGTCTGAGAGTAGCATCTTCCAACACATCCAGTGATGTGTCTGTGGAAGTTGGTGACCTTTTCTTCATTTCTATTTGTATGGTCTTGGCCTGAAAAGGAATTTGATGGTTTAATACTGGCATCCTCTCTTTGCAAGTCCAAGACTATAAGAAGGTGCACAGCCTTGCTAAAAGCTCCAGTTATTCTCCTGGAGCCTTTTCTTTTTATTAAATTGATACATAATCATTGTACATATTTGAGGGGTATATGTGGTACTTTCATACATGCCTACAATGTGTAATGATCAAGTCTGGTTAATTGGAATGCACATCATCTGAAACATTTATCTTTTCTTTGTATTGATAACATTTCAATTCCTCTCCTATAGCTATTTTGAACTATATAATAAATTATTAACTACAGTCACTGTATTATTGAACACTAGATCTTATTCCTTCTATTTAACCATATTTTTTGCACCCATTAGCTAACCTCTCTTCATACCCCCTCATACATACCCTTTGCGGCCTCTGGTAACCACCAATAAACTATCTACTTTTATGAGATCCACATTTTTAGCTCCCACATATGACTGAAAACATGTGAAGTTGGTCTTTCTGTGCCTGGCTTATTTCACTTAACATAACCTCAAGTTCCAATCATGTTGCTGCAAATGACAAGACTTTATTCTTTTTAATGGCTGAATAATATTCCATTGTGTATATACAACATTTTCTTTATTCAGGTATCCATTGACAGACACTTAAGTTTATTCATATCTTGGCTATTATGAATAATACTGTGACAAACATGGAAGTACAGCTATTTCTTCAATATGCTGACTTTCTTTCTTTTGAGTACATACCCTGCAGTGGGATCCCTGAATGATATGGTAGCTCTATTTTTAGTCTTTTGAGGAACCTCCATACTGTTCCCATAGTGGTTGTACTAACTCACATTCCCACTAAGAGTGTTTCAGAATTTTTGGGTTCTATCACTTGCCAATCTTTAGGCAGTTATTAAACTGATTTAGGAGTTCTTAAAATTAAATAAAATTTTATACTGTGAGCTCTGAGATCAAATATTAAAGGAGCAAAGACCATGAAATGGTTGTGGTATGATCCATATTTGACAAATAATCCAATATATAGATACAGTTTAGGATTATTGCAAAATATCCAATCAGGAAACATACTACTAAGTAATAACAGAGTGTTTTTCTAACATCTTAAATTTTGTTAGGATAATGTTAGCTTTATAACTTTGTAAATGATCTTGATAAAATAAAAAATTGTTTGGCATTGTGATGATAAGTCTTGAAGAATAACGAGCACTGGAATGGATTTGTAAGGGTTGTCTTAGATAGACCGTGTATGATATTAAATGAGTAGGACAGGCATAATTCTGTAAGAGAATTACTTATTTCTGTTTCTCATGTCTCTTGAATAATGGTTTTAAGAGATCTTCTGCTTTACTGATCTTGCATTGGTAAGATAGTTAAAACTTCCAGGCTTTGTTGTAGATATTACAAGTTCTATGCATTCATAACTCTGAGGAGTGTGACCATAGGTGTTTCCAGTGATCAGATGTAAAACGGTATTTGAATTTAAATGTTAAGAACTAGACAATGGATGGATGATATTACACTATAGTGATCCCCAACTGTTTTTACATTTGACATATGCAAAGGATGACACTATCTGTGTATTTGTTAACTTGGGGAAAATAGGTAAAGACTGCTCTTGCATAGAGTTAACTGACACAGGGGCTGCCACTGCCCCAGCACTGAGGGAGTTAATGGTTGAGGCTTGCCAATACCCAACCCAACATTCTGGCTGGCAAATTCTGCTGTGGTATATCTTCAATGGTATAATAGATACCATGAAAATCGTTACATTATTTCACTGTCAGTCAAGCCTCCTGCAATTTCACAAATACTACAGCTAGAGGAGGATAAAGCCAATGATACTGCATACTGGGTTTCCTCAGACCGATGACAGACTCTGTAGGTCTAAATTCCAGTTCCTGTTTTCTTTTTCCCCAGTAGGTAAAGTACATGAACAGACACTTCCCAAAAGAAGGTATACTGTGGTCAACAAATATATGATAAAATGCTCAACCTCAGTAATCATTAGAGAAACAAAAGTCAAAACCACAATGAGAAATTGTTTCCCACCAGTCAGAAGGGCTATTGCTAAAAAGACCAAAACAAACAAACAAACAAACAAAACAGATGTTGGTGAGGTTGTGGAGAAATTGGAATGCTTGTACACTGCTGGTGGGAATGTAAGTTCAGTCACTGTGGAAAGCCGTTTGGAGATTTCTTAAATAACTTAAAACAGAGTTAACATTAAAGCCAGCAGTCCCAATACTGAGTATATACCCAAAGGAATACAAATCATTCTATCAAAAAGACACATTCACGTTTATGTTCATCACAGCACTATTCACAACAGCAAGGACATGGGATCAATCTAGATGCCCATCAACAGTAGACTAAATAAAGAAAATGTAGTACCCTGGAATACTATACCACTCTAAAAGAAGAACAAAATCATGTCCTTTGCAGCTTGATGAACATGGATGCAGCTGGAGGCCATTATCCTAAGCCAGTTAAGGCAGGAACAGAAAACCAAATACCGTATGTTCTCACTTGTAAGTGACAGCTAAACTTTGTGTGCACATGGACATTAAGATGGGAACAATAGACATTAGGCACTGGGGACTACTAGAGGGAGAAGGCTCGCGGGTGGGCAAGAGTTGAAGGACTATCTACCGGGCACTATGCTCACTACCTGGGAGATGGGATCATTCCTACACCAAACCTCGGTGACATGAAATTTGCCCATGTAACATGTGCACGTGTACCCCCGAATCTAAAATAAAAGTTGAGAAAAAAAAAGAAACTTTTAAAAAAGTAATCTAAAAGTTCAAGATGTGGATAGGTGTGGTGGCTTATGCCTGTAATCCCAGCACTTTGGGAGGCCAAGGCGGGCGGATCACGAGGTCAGGAGATTGAGGCCATTCTGGCCAACATGGTGAAACCCTGTCTCTACCAAAAATGCAAAAATTAGCTGGGCGTGATAGGGCATGCCTATAGTCCCAGCTACTTGGGAGGTTGAGGCAGGAGAGTCGCTTGAACCCGGGAGGTGGAGGTTGCAGTGAGACCAGATCGCACCACTGTACTCCAGCCTGGCGACAGAGTGAGACTCCTTCTCAAAAAAGTTCAGGATGTAAGGGTTAGATTTTTGTTGTTGTTGTTTAAACTATGCTTATTCTAGAAACTATTTTTAGCTGAACTATAAGTTTACATAAAATTTAAGTTATAATTTATGCAATTTCAAATTTTGATGACATTAAAAACCAATAGAAGTAATTTTTTGTTATTAAGATCTGGCAGGGATTTCTTATATGTGTATCTCCTAAAGACGATATTGTGAGACATAGTGAATAATATCCTTGATTATATCCTTAATGGAGAGGAATTAATTACTCTTCATAGAGCTGTTTCAGATAGGGACAATGTTTGTTGGAATCGCATTAAGAAGCAATTCAGTAAAGATAATTGTCCAGGGTGGGGAATGGGGAATAAAGTACGTGGTAATAATACTGTTGCTGATATAGTTAGTGCTCAATTATCTACTACTTTGGCTTCAACTATGAATAGATTTCAGAATATGAAATGAATAAACCACATGTCTGCCTAGTAAAATATTTACCTTGATTGAGCTTCTTACAAATATTGAATAAATGCCCACACATGGGCCAAATACTAAGGGCATAGCTATTTTACAATGAAAATTGAGAGGACTGTTACTCAACACCCTTCCTTTATGGGATATTTAAGAGCTAATAAGGGCATATGCCTGAACTTTTGACAATCCAATATTAAAATTAAACTGGAAAAGGTGACTAGGATTCTTTTTCTCAAAACTCGTTTAAGTATTTTTTGGAGTGGAAGTAGTACTAAGGAAGAACTTGGTCACATGTCTTGCATTTACCTGAATATCTGACAAGTTTGTCATGAACTCAGGGTTACTCTTTCCTGCAGCCATGCTGGCCTTTTTAATTCTCTGACTCACCCTGCCCACTCCATCTATTTAGCCTGGACACATTCTTCACATCTCAGCTCAAGTGTCAGTTTCTCATAGAAACCTTCTCTGACTCAGAGAATCCTTTATAAAAGGCCTTCAAAGGACCATATCTCTCTGTTTTATTCCACTTGCCCCAGTTTCCTTTAATTTATTAAAGCAGAGAATAATAGAGTGAACTACCGAGTAACCAATATCCAGCCTCAACAATTACTAATGTTCTATTCTTCCTTTTTCATTTATTCTTCACTCTACTTATTTTCTGAAATATTTATTTTAAATGAAATTTCAGAGATAATACACTTTTCAGATAAAATATTAAAAATATAAATAACAACACCATTATCACAATTAGCAAAATTAGTAATTCCTTAATATTAACCAGTACTCATATTATACCCAATTCATTACTCAAAAACATCACTACAGTTGATTTGTTCTAATCAAAATACAAACAAGGTCCAAATATTTTATATACTTCGCAGTTTTATCAATTATCTTGTAATTTAATTTACTTTTTCCAACATGATTTATTTTGTAAAGATTCTGGGTTGCTTATACTTTAGACTTTTTCACAGTCTGTATTAGGTAGATTGTATCATTTCAGTGTAATTTAATGTACTCCTCTCTCTCTTATAGGCTCTGGGGGGAAAAAAGCAATTGGATCAAGACGCTTATTAGACTTAACTCAAATTTTGGGAAGAATATATTGTATCTGGTATTTTGTGTTTTCTATTCCATAACAGCAAGAAACACATAATTTATTGTCCTTGAGATACAATTTAGTGTTTATGATAATTTGATAGTCTATCTATCCATTAGACCATTAGCTTCATGAAGATAGACACTCTATTTGTGTTTATTAAAACTTTTTATATCCAGTGCTTTGTACAATTGTCAATCATGTTTTAGTTAGATGAATTATGACTATCATTTTAAATGTGGCAAATATTTTTTTAAAATATTTGTATTTCTACAATTTTATATACATGATTATCTTTCTGAGATTTTGCCAGTAGTTGACAATTCATAAGAAAGTTTCACCTGCAAGGAGTGCTACTGTTTCAGCACTGAGCCTCCGGAATGAGGAAGTGAAGTGGTAAATGATGGATTCTATTCCTCAGTGCTGTGAAATCAAATATCAGTGAGTATAGATCAATCTCTGCAGCTGGAACTCCTCAATGAGGATTAAACTCAAGAATTCATGATGGTACTTATCATATGTCTGATGCATATTTGACCCTCAATAAACATTTTATGTGACTGCTATCGTCACTTTTATTATTATTTTAATTATACCTAAATAGAGTCAAAGACAAGAATTTTATGTTGCCGAGTGTTTCTCTATTGGAACAGCCATGCCTTCTTGCGTTTGCCTTCTTGTGTTTTCTATAATTAGTGACTGATTATTTATGAACTTTATTACCATGAATTAAATTTTATAGTGTAATAATATAAACATTTTAATATCTTGTATAATATTATGGCTAGTTCTACATTTCCCACTTTGGAGACTGAACCCCAATTTTCTAATGTGAAATATTGAGATAATTCTAATACCTCAAAGGGTTGTCACAGTAGAAAGGCAACAATGTATGTAAAAATTTAGCATTGAGTCTGAAACATAGTAAATCAGCAATAAATGTTGCATGATATTAATGTTATTATATTGTTATGAGATAATTCACTTCTAAAATGTGAGTTTATTCAATCTGATTTTTTCCATAAAAATCAAGTGTTCTTAATATAAATTGCTGAGCGCAATAGTTTGTGTAAAAGCTCTCTTCAACATGATGCATAATATTGACATTTCATAATAATTTTATTAATATTCTTCATAACATTTTTCAGTTGCTTAGTATAGTGTAAGCAATGCTTAGTGCTTTACATGCATTTATTTCATTTGGACCTCACTACAACCCATAAGACAGGTACTTTATATACATTTTACAGATAAAAAAAGCTGAAGTTTAGAAAAGCTAACAAACTTGGCAAACATCATTCATTTATTAAGTAGCTAAATTGGGCTGAAATCCACATTTATCTGACTGCAGAGCTGTGCTTTTGGTCAATATGACCAACAGCTTTCCTATAATGTGAGAATACGAAGCACCTGAGCAATATCTCGGCAATTCCAGCATTGGAATTGACATCTCACTGGTTTGCAAGCAGATCAGTGACGTGTAGAGCCCTCAATTTGTTCCATTTTACATTATTTTTTCCAGTTTTTGTCTTTATAAATAAAACGGGAAAATTCTTGCACAAATAGTGTATACTTTTACTTCCCAGAAAATTCTGCTTGATAAAATGTTCTAGGAATCTTCCAGGAAAAGAAATGGGTTATGATTAAAAATTTTAATAAAAATCAGAAAATGTGATCCAGAGCAGAAAAATGAGTGGAAATATTGTAAAACTGGGAAATATCCAAGTTCTTCATAAGCAGAGTTAATAAAACATTTCATCTAGGATCAGAGAAGCATTGTTACATTCTTGGATACAATTGAGTGCAGTCATAAGCCCTTAAGATTGTGAAATAGCTCTTCAGAACAAATTACACGTTCAACATATCATTCAAACCCTAATTGCTCAATCTGAAGGACCCCGGACTCATTTCTTAGAAACAGAAAGCTTTTGAAATTTGTTTTTCTGTGGCTTACTCATATATAATGGGAATACTCAATAGCCGTTTTTATACATGTTTTCACACAGTCCATAATTGCTTCTTGTTCAATGGTATGCATGTTATGGACACAAGCAGCTATCGAGTCATTCAGTATGATCTTACATCATGTTGTTCAGATCCCACTTTTTGGTACAGTAGCTTTCTAAAGTTTCTTGACTGGTGATGACTTAATAAAAGGGTTATATACAGGGGAGTTAACATTTCCCTCTTTGACTTAGTAGGGATGTTTGGTATTAATGTACCTTACTACATATTCCACTTCGTGGCAGAGTGTATCTCGGCCCTTTACCTTTCCCCCTTGTCTTTTTATGCCTTTATGAGAGGGTTCTGGGTATGGCTCCTCTCTATTTTTTGTTCTCTGGCTCAATGTAGACCTTTTTCCCATTTACCAAAAAGGTAGTTCAAGGAAGAGACGTGAGATTACCAGGTCCTGCAGAATATTAGAAAGCTACTTCTGGTTGCTTTCTTCCATCTGGTCCCTTCTTTAAGCACACTCATGCACAGTTTAGATTTTTAAAGACAATTTTACAAAACTTCCTTAATGCTACTTCTGTCAATACTTTCAAATTAATACACCAAAGTTTTTGCTATGAGGCTAAATAATCTGAAAAAAAAATTAAAGCACAACACTAAGCTAGTTGAAAATTACAGTAAAACATTGTTAGGTTTTATTCATCTGGATTTAATTACTTCAGGAATAAAATAATTCCCTGTGCTATGATACATACTGCATTTCCTCTGGGAAGAACTAGAAAGCCAAAAAATTAATTTTATTTCTGTCTACAACTTCAGTACTGTAATTTTATCCATCCTTTTAGTACTTTCTAATTTCTAAATTATGGAAGATTCTGTCACTTTTGCGTTAACACCAGACATTTTTCAAAGTTGTAGCAAAAGCAAGCTCTCTTATTGAAATATTTTTTGATCTTCTGATTACACACAGATATAAACATCTATTAGAAGGCAATGTACTCCAAGACCTCAAAAAGACACCTCTAGCACTGTGATTTTAAGAAGCATAAAAAAAAAAAGAAACCATGTCATTTGCAGCAACACGGATGCAGCTGGAGGCCATTATCCTAAGTGAATTAACACATGAACAGAAAACTAAATACTGCATGTTCTCACTTACTAAATGGGGGCTCAGCACTGGGCACACATGGACCTAATAATGGGAACAACAGACCCTGGGGACTATTAGAGGGAGAAGGGACTATTAGATGGGGAAGAGAAGACGGAGGGCAAGGAAGGCCTGAAAAACTGCTTGTTGGGTACCAAACACTACCTGGGTGACAGAATCATTCGTACCCTAAGTCTCACTGTCACGCAATATACCCACATAAAAAACCTCCACATGTAGCCCCTGAATCTAAAAGTTGAAATTTTGAGATACGTTCCATAAATACCTAGTTTATTGAGTGTTTTTAGCGTGAAGGGGTGTTGAATTTTATCGAAGGCCTTTTCTGCATCTATTGAGATAATCATGTGGTTTTTGTCATTGGTTCTATTTATGTGATGGATTACATTTATTGATTTACTTATTTTGAACCAGCCTTGCATCCCAGAAATGAAGCCGACTTGATTGTGGTGAATAAGCTTTTTAATGTGCTGCTGGATTTGGTTTGCCAGTATTGTTAGACTGGATAAAGAAAATGTGGCACATATACACCATGAAATACTATGCAGCCATAAAAAAGAATGAGTTCATGTCCTTTGCAGGGACATGGATGAAGCTGGAAACCATCATTCTCAACAAACTAACACAGGAACGGAAGACCAAGCACCGCATGTTCTCACTCATAAGTGGAAGTTGAACAATGAGAGCACACGGGCACAGGGAGGTGAAAAATCACACATCAGGAACTGTCGGGGAGTGGGGGCAAGGGGAACGATAGCATTAGGAGAAATATCTAACACAGATGACAGGTTGATGGGTGCAGTAAACCACCATGGCACATGTATACCTATGTAACAAACCTGCACGTTCTAGACATATATCCCAGAACTTAAAGTATAATAATAATAAAAAGATGCTCTAATAAAGCAATTATTTAAAATTCCAAAAAATGTTGAAATTATAAAAAATTTAAAAATTTAAAACTGCATAGAAAAATAAAGAACACCACCATCACTAAGAAAAAGAACTAAAACCCAAACAAAAAAATATCATAGTATGAACCCAGGAGGCAGAGCTTGCAGTGAGCCGAGATCGTACCACTGCACTCCAGCCTGGGCAACAGAGTGAGACTCTGTCTCAAAATAAATAAATAAATAAATAAATAACAATTTTTTAAAAATCATAAGTGTGGTAGATTATTTGCCATAATAGCCACAGATTTCCTTCTTTTTATTTATACCCTTAGGAAATCCCTTTCCACCTTAACTCTAACCTTGGCCATGTTACTTGCTTTACCCACTGGACAATAACAAAGGTGATACAAGCAGAGCCTTAAAGCACTTGGCATTGGTGCTTGCTCCCCTGCTGTTTTTTGCAATCTGTGACCACCATGAGACCAGCGATGAACTGTCTCAACTGAGCCTAAGCCATAGAATCATGAGCAAATAAATGGTTGTTGTGTCAACATAAAAATAAAACATATATAAATATATACCTTATCTGTTTCGTTTCCTTCTTGAAGTTCTTTCCCAGTCTGTTGAAATTTTGGTTCAATCTTCTTAGATGTTTGACCAACTCTCTGCTTTTCTTCTTCATAGGCCATGGCAAGTATGCCTAAGAACAAACTTGCCATATAAAAGGAAAACCAAAAACTTACCACAACAAAAAATATCATGTAGACTTTCCCAGAGGCATAAAGTATCTAAGGAAAGGTAGAAAGTAAGGCAAAAGAGTAAAATGTTATTTATCTTCCGTGATTCTCCTATTTTAAAATAAAAGGCAAAATTTTGTTAGGAAAATAATGTAGCCATAAATGGAACGTAATCATAAGACTGTTTAAGCACTGGCTCCACCTGAAGAAATAAGAAAAGCTTTTGAACTTGAGACATGCATGTGAAATATAAAATATATGCTGTAAAACGAAGGGAAAATTAGTAATTTAATTAACTTAGGGTAAGTATTTGATTTTTATGTCTTCATTGATAGAGAAAATACATTTGAAATAACTGTCATCTCTCAATATAGAAACTGGACAGCCTCAACATGGAAAGTTATTTTCTTTGCAGAAGAATCTTTAAATATATGAAGTTTAATGAAGTCAGAGAATGTTTGGAGATTGTTTTTTCTGATTATTACTTTATGGAAAAATCACAGCAAACTAAAAAATTAGTCTTTACAAGGAATGGAGAGCAGAATTATTTCTTTACCTGTCAGAGTATCTGCTTTGGTGAAGAACCTTTAGACAAGCTCCATGGGGAAGTCAAATTACCCATTTACATGAAGGCAGTGCAGTGGGTGACATTTATGGATAGCAAATTACAACATTTTAGATTGTCAAACACAGCACTGACTAGCTTTTTATTTCATAGTAACTGCCTAAGACAGATCAGAAAATTAAAAGATTTTAAAAATTATAAGTAGAGCATTACAAATATAAAATATTATCCATTGATTTGACCTCATTGATCAAAAGTACATAAACAAAATTTAAGAAAACAAATGAGAAATTAACAGAAAAGTATTATCTACAGAAAATATTGTGTGGATGTAAAGTAAAGAATGTTTAAAGATTAATAGAAAGCTCAAACATTCAATGAGAAATAATTTCTTGACCTAGAGTATATTTGTCTTTAAAAGTATTTTTAATAAGCCCTATCATCACAGTGAGTAAACTATTTAGGACTGGTTAAATATTTTCTCACTGAAGTACCTGTTATTTACTGTAGTGCATTCAGCAGTCAGGAACAGGTATTATAAAATACACTGCAAACCCCATCTCTACTAAAAATACAAAAAAATTAGTTGGATATGATGGTATTTGCCTGTAGTCCCAGTTACTCAGGAGGCTGAGGTGGGAGGATTGCCTGAGCCCAGGGTGGTTCAGGCTGCTGTGAGCCATGATCACACCACTGAACTCCAGCCTGGGTGACAGAGTGACACCATCTCTCAAAAAAAAAATGTACCCTTCAGGCCATGCACATCAGTAAATAGAGTTGTTCCAAGTATTCATGGGTTCCATTTCTGTGGATTCAACCAACCATGGGTCCAAACTATACATATTAAAATTTTATCTATATTGAACATATAGACTTTTTATCTTGTCATTATAAACAATACAGTGTAACAACTATACAGTCTCATACCATGTAAAAACATTTAGGTCAATGACCAGCAGCATATACAACAGTGATCTCAAAAGATTCTAATGGAGCCGTTCTATATAGGTATATCAATTTTTTTGGTTTTTTATACTATGTTTTTACTGTATCTTTTATATGCCTACCTATACAAATACTTAGCATAGTGTTCCAATTGCCTACAGTATTCAGTATAGTTACATGGTGTGCAAGTTTGTCGCCTAGGATCAATAGGCTACATACGCTATATAGCCTAGGAGTATAGTAGGCTACATCAACCAAGTTTGTGGAAGTACACTCTATGATGTTCACACAATGATGAAATCACCTAATGACACATTTTTCAGAATGTATCCCTGTCATTAAGTAACACATGACTGTATTTACATAGCGTTTACATTGTACTAGGTATTATGAGTAATCTCATTTAACTTATACAGGAGATAATTTATACAGGAAGTATGTAGGTTATATGCAAATTCTATGCCATTTTACATTAAGGAACTTGAGAATTCATGGATTTTAGTATTCACCAGAGGTCCTGTAACTGATCCCCCATAGATACTGAAGGACAACTATACTTTATGTTTATTATCTTATTCAATATTGCTTTCAATATACAGAAGACAAATGAAAATTAGATAGGAAAAAAGCTACCAAGATCTCACAGTCTATGAGGGAATGCCTGAATTCAGAACTTTTGCTCTCTTCACTGTATAATTCTAGTGGAGCATAAAAGCACATGCTCTTGTTAGCATAAAACAGTATACAATTTCTAGTTTTATTACATTTAATTTGAAATAGAGGCTAACTGTGACCTCTATTTCAATGCTTTTTATGACTATAAAATGAAACATTATACACGAAGATCTTAGCACATCCCGAGTTCCCAATAAATATTAGCTATACTGTAAACATAACTTTGTTCCCTGAGGGTTGATACTGTTTTGTTCATTTCTGTACCCACAGCATACCAGAATACTTGGATAAAATAAATATATTTTGAATTAATAGAAAACAATAATCTCCAAAACATACACTATACTCTTTGGGAAGGATTGCTAAATTTCCCTATTCATAATTAGTTCAGTTTAAGGCAATGTTCAGCGTACAAATCTAGACAAAATCAAAACAAACTCTATCTACATTAGTCAGTAAAAACTTGGAGTACACTATTCACAATAGCAAAGACTTAGAACCAACCCAATGTCCATCAATGTTAAACTGGATAAAGAAAATGTGGCACATATACATCATGGAATACTATGCAGCCATAAAAAAGAATGAGTTCATGTCCTTTGCAGGCACATGGATGAAGCTGGAAACCATCATTCTCTGCAAACTAACACAGGAACAGAAAACCAAACACCACATATTCTCACTCGTAAGTGGGAGTTGAACAATGAGAACATATGGACACAGGGAGGGGAACATCACACACCGGGGCACCTGTTTGGAGGGTGGGGGGAAGGGGAGGTATAGCATTAGGAGAAATACCTAATATAGATGATGGGTTGATGGGGTGCAGCAAATCACTATGGTACATGTTTATCTATGTAACAAATCTGCACATTCTGCACATGTATTCCAGAACTTAAAGTATAAAAAACAAACAAAAACTTGGAGTACAACAATGAAGATCCTGAAGGCCCTAACAGCAGGACACTTCCAGACTGGTTCCCTATTTCTTCGGTAGAGGGAAAGAACTATCTTAAAACAATTGCTAATGAGAAAATTAATTCATACATTTTGGGGGTAATAAGTGAAGAGCAAAACCTGTATTATCATAGCATATACAGTGATATAGCCCATACAAATTCACTTATATTTTTATTAAAGTTCCATTAAACATTGTATGTATAGATGCTGAGAAAGCAACAAAAATTAAAATAAGACAAAAATTCTTATTTTTTTTTCTCAGATAGATAAAAAGTTAGCAGGTAGTTTCTCAGGCAGTTCATCTCTAAATGGGAAAATAGTTGGACAAGCAACTAAAACATCACAATCTGAGGAAAGTATAGTGGCCCGTGGCATTCCATGTAGGATGTGCCTTACTTCTACACTGGGCTTGGGGAAAAGCTCAAAGAAGAAATCATGGTTTCACAGCATAAATTTGAAGCATGAAACTGAAGGCAGATAGGAGGAAAGTTAAATTTAGGGAGAGGGTATAACATACATGGAAATATGACATTACGAGAAAAGCTCATTTAGGAAGCAGCAAACCTTTTAAATAATTATACAGAGAGCATATATTAGAGTATGTTAAGAAATAAATCAGGAGATGTAGGCAGATGAGACCTTGAAGGGCACTATATATCATGCATATAGAGTTGGAACTTTGGCCTATGGGAATTTGAAAAACACTGACGGACATTTAGAAGAAGAATAACATGATAAAATTATTTTAGAAATAAGAACCTCCTAGTGTTTTGGAGAAAACACTGAATCTTATCAAAGAGACTGGAAATACCAATGGAGGTTACCAGTCTAACAAAATTAGAAAAATACAGTTTGTATAAAAATGTCACTTGTAATATTTT
The DNA here is from genome assembly GCF_000951045.1 of Mandrillus leucophaeus. NCBI lineage: Eukaryota > Metazoa > Chordata > Mammalia > Primates > Cercopithecidae > Mandrillus > Mandrillus leucophaeus. The sequence goes on along the minus strand of NW_012104131.1, from coordinate 800,134 downwards.
CTTTATTTTTACCAAAAATACAATTATGCTGCATGTATGTTTGGTCTACTTGATTTCCATTTAACAATATATTATGAAACTCTGTGCCCCAAATATATTACTTTAGCCTATCATCATTGATGACCCATATATACACATATATTGCCCAAAATTTATCAAGTCAACCAAAATAAGCATGGATTGGATGTGTATGAATGTTTGTTTAAAAATAAAGAATGTTCTCCTTCAAGTATAAATAACTTCAGAAGTTAGAGTAATGCTGCTTTGAAAATAACACTATTTTCTACTATGATAGAACTTCTCTTCAAAGAAAAACTGCATCCCCATTTTAATGAGCATCATACCTGAGAAACTATGACACATACATAATTAGTTATGAACACAGATTCTCAGAATTTGAATTTCAATTCTCATTACAGTAAGCCTTCTGTTATGGTAACTGGAACATGATTGAATATTGAACTGGATAAGAGGAAATAAAAGAACAAAAAGAAATAGGACACTGTATATATTCAATAAATAATTGCTTAAAACATGGTAATGTCATAAATTCAAAATGTTTTAACTAAAGAATTAATACCTAGAAATGTACTTTATTTAGTGATTATCAACTGCATAATATCACAGGCTTTGAAATAAGACTATGATCTGAGATCTGGGAGGTTCAACTGCTGTAAATTTTGGGAGGCTACTCGACCTCTCCAAATCTTAGTGTCTTCATATAAAAAGCACACACACAAACAAACACATACAGTCTCTCTCTTCTCTCTTCTCTCTCTCTCTCTGACCTTGTAGAATTGTTTCAAAGATTAAGTAAGATATAATACACGTGGCATTGTGGCCAGCTTATAATTTGACATTCAGTAATTCTAGTTCTCTTTTCTTTTGTCTTCCAATTCTTCTGCACGTAAAAATTTAAAAAACTATATTACATTTGACCATTATCTTAGAAGCGAGGGCATGGTGCCATTCCTAACTACAGTACAGATTCTTTCTGTTCTTACCTGGTGATAAAGTACTTCAGGGTAATCCTGAGCCATTAACCGAAATAGGGCAAATAAGGCCCAGCCAAAACTGTCAAAATTTGTGAAGCCATGATCAGGATTTATGCCAGCTTTTACACACACATATCCTTCAGGACACTGACTAAAGAAGACAAAGAAAAAAACCTGCTTACTGTTAGGTGACATTATGGCCAAATCATAACTACAGAACATCTGTCCTGAGTAATAGAGAACTCACTTTTCCACAGGGAGAATAATGTCTTCTCCCAAACAATTGCCTGCTAAAAAGTCACACATGAGTTAGATTTTAAGTTGATACAGTGAACGGTGTTAATTAAGCAAAAATAAAAAGGGGCCTCAAAAGTGGTTTTTGCCAAACCATTTTTTTCTATTTCTTTATTTTTTTCATTGACAAAGAGAAACTGTACATATTTGTGAAGTACAACATACTGTTTTGAAATATGTACATATTGTGCAGTGGCAAAATGGAGCTGACTAACACATGCATACCTCACATACTTTTTTTGTGGTGAGAATACTGAAATCTATTATCTTACCATTTTTCAAGAATAAAATGCCTTGTATTAACTATATCTTTACTACTCCAATATCAAAAGGGAAATATCTGAACATCAGAGTGAACTGATGGAAAATAGTACTGATAAAAATACAACTGCAATGGTTGAGGGTATAATTTTCAAATGACTTCATGTAAAGCCTTTAGAACCCACTATTTAAGGGTGAGAAAACACTTACTGCATCGATAATTTATAAGCAGTATTTGCACATGGGGAGGCAGATCCAATTAAATATTTATTTTATTTCCTTTCAGGGAGTCCTCATATTTCTATCCACTTAGGAGCTTCGGTGTTGTGTTCCATGATTACAGTGGTAGCCCAGTAAATCATGCTTCCTCTCTCCACGCCCTTGTGTAGTTTTCTCTCATATTATTTTGGGTTTAGTCATGTTACTTGTTTTAGTTTTAATGGAACAAAGAGAGGTTTAAAAATCATTCATGCATTGGGACTTGCTAAATTGCTGACCCATAGTATCTGAGCAAATGAAGTTCTGTTGTCTTGTTGTTTTGGGATAATTTACCATGCAGCCAAGTATGACTGCTGCAGGTGAAACACTGCATGACTTTCTTTTCTTGCCTTGAAATATACCATTGTATCCTGAATATCCATGACCACTACATATATCCAAAATGTATTTCAGGTCATACTTGAGCTTGCAATGTACATAAAAGGAATTAGCTGAAATGGGATGGGACAGATACAAAGAGATGGGCTCACCATTTGGATATGAGAATAGAATGGGAGCCTAGCAGGAGCGGGGCAAAAAAATATGTGCTGAGGCCGGGCACAGGGTGCATTGGCTCACACCTGTAATCTCAGCACTTTGGGAGGCCAAGGTGGGTAAATCGCTTGAGTCCAGGAGATCAAGACTAGCCTGGGCAACATGGCGAAAACCCACCTCTACTACAAACACAAAAATTAGCCAGTCATGGTGGCACATGCCTGCAATCCCAGCCACTTGTGAGGCAGAGGCACGAGAATCACTTGAACCCAGGAGGCAGAGGTTACAATGAGCAGAGATTGAGTCACAGCACTGCAGCCTGGGCAACAGAACAAGACTCGGTCTCAAACAAACAAACTATATATATGTATGTGTGTGATTGTGTGTGTGTGTGCGTGTGTGTGTGTGTTGAGCAAGTGAGAAAATGTCAAAAACCCCTGAATTTAACTAAACCATATAACTCATGCTCTCCTCCCCCATGAGCCTTTTGTTAATCTGGGCACCAGAGTATAAGAAAGAGCTCAGTTTACAGATGGCTGCCAAGTCATCCCAGCTGAGCAAAGCAACAGGAGGGAATTACGTGAGTCACACACTGCTGTGAAGTGCCCTGTTTCCCCTTTATGAATTGTAATTTTCATCTGAAATTATAGGACAATGAGACATGACAGTTTTGTCATCTCACTTAAGAATTATTTTGAAATGCTGATTTTAAGAACGAGGTTTTTATTAATGCAAATTATAGCCATAAAAACATGTAAGAGATTAAATAAGTGAAGTATCAGCATATCTTTTCAATTTTTTTTTTTAATGGATGTGAGGCTTTCAGTATTGCCCAGGTTGGCCTCGAACATGCAGCCTCGCCTCTTTGCATGCCAGGACAACCAGCCGAGCTATCGCGGCTTCCATCAGCATATCTTTCATATTTCTTTTCTCCCAAAACTTCTTTCCAAATGATAGATATATATTGTCTCTCTTGGTCATTCTCACTAGCTCTGGAGCACTCTTGAAAACAGAAGATAAGAGCAGCACACCAACATGGCACATGTATACATATGTAAAAAACCTGCACGTTGTGCATATGTACCCTAGAACTTAAAGCATAATAAAAAATAAAAAATAAAAGATTCTTGTGTAAGTCCCAGCTCTGCCATTTACTAGCTTCTTGACCTTGAAGAAATCATTGAATTAGTCTGACTATTGCTTTTTTTTATAAAATTGGATGAATGGTATTCCACATTGCATACTTCTGCTATGGTCTGAATGTTTGTGTCCCCTCAACATTCATATTGAAATTCTAACGCCCAAGGTGATTAGGAGATGGGGCCTTTGATAGGTGATTAGGTCATGACGGTGAAGTTCTCTTGAATGTGATCGATATACCAAGAGAAAAGGCCTGAGAGGAACCTCTGGCCTCTTCTGTCACATGAGAACACAGCAAAAAGGCACCATGTATGGGCCAGAGGACATGCCTGCACCAGACACCAAATTGGCCCAGCATCTTGATGTGGACTTCTTAGTTTCCCCAACTGTGAGTAATAAATTTCCCTTGTTTTTAAACTAACCAGTCTATAATGTTTCATTAATGCAGCCTGAGTAGACTAAGACAACTTCTCAGTATGGTTTTGATGATGAAATGAGATAATACAATCAAATGGGAAGCAACAGTAAAAACAACAGTCCTTCATTAAGTACTACCAACAGGTGATAATGATTTAATAGAATAAAACTAATACCACTCACCCAGCATCTGTCCTGTTGCCACAAAGGAGAGCATATCTTTCTCCTTCCAAATAATAAAAGTTTTCTGTTTCTGAAAAATAGGCAAGAAATGATATTCTATATGTAATTATGAGTTAGCGCCACATTGGAAATCAGTTTGGATCTCTGCAGAAGCTAAAATCCCTGTCTGCAATTGTGAAGAAAAGAGCAAATATCCTTGCCGTTTTAACCTAACATCCGATACACAAGCCAGCGCCTTTGGGAATCTAGCAAAATGTTGAGTGTTCAACATTTCTGGGAAGACTGCTTTGCCTTTAACAAAAGTTTCAATTTTTTATATACATGGCAAGGTGATTCTTACCTCGAATATAATATGGGTTTCCAGTTTTGTTGTGCAGGGTTTCATTTTCATTCTCTTGGGGCCATCGAAAACATTTATGTTTCAGGTTGCCCATGAAGAGCCCCATCCCAATTAGAGAAAATACGCTCAGAAAAAACAGAGTGAGGATAATGACACCAATAAGCTTCTTCAAGCAGTGGGTCAGGACCCCTGCGAGGGACTTCAGACCTGGAAAGAGAAACATTTGCTTTTGAAATAATGTAATATCTTGGAAAAGCACTATTGGCAAACTTCTCCCATAGCAACTGCATACTCCATTGAAATCAAAAGTTTTATCTTATAATGTTCAAATTATTTGGGTCTCATACATAAAGTGAATAATAAATCAAAAGCTGAGGTTTATGTATTACTGCTAATTTTTAACACCTAACAAAATAATTCAGACACACTATTTAAAATTAATTATTTGCTTGTTTCTCTTTACAAAGAAAAACAACCTCCCTCTCTTGGTTACTGCTTGTCATACCAACCTCCAGTGTTTGTAAGCATAAATAAAGGCGTAAGGTTATAAATCAAAATTAAAATGTTCTTGAAAAAATAAACAGCTTGAAACAGTAGTATTCTATATTATTCTTTAATTGACTATAATAATTCAATTTTGTGAGCTAAATAAAATTATGAAGAAGTTCAATAAGCAAGAATGAGAACAACACAACTGTGATCTATGTAAACTGTATTTATAACAGAATACTAATAGAGAATTCAAACTTAAAACTGGCTTTATTTAAGGATACTCATTTTTCTAATTATAAATAATACATGCTGACTTCTGAAAGTAGAAAAGTAGAAAAAACAAAAATAACATAATCATATCTCATAGAATAAATTACTATTAACTTTTTTGTGTATAAACTTGCTTTCTTTCTTCCATCCTTCCCTCCCTCCTCCCTTTTCTTTTTCACTTGCTCTCTTATTTGCCAGTCTGTGTGCATTTGTTTCCTAATAACTGCTCAGCACAATGATGAATAAGAATATACTAACTCTGTGATGTTAACTATGCAAGTAGTCAACATTTGTATGCTTTAGTTTCATAATTTTTTAAAATGGAAATAATACCTGCTTTCTATCTTATTGTGAGAATTGAAAACTATTCTTTTGAATGACTTCAGATGATTAGATTTCTTGAGTAAAATATGACAGGGTTGAAATAAAGTCATTCTTGTGACTACAGAAATGTGATAATCTAGATTAAATATACAATTTTAATTTGACTTAATAATTAAATATATGTTTATAGCCTCCTTTTGCCACTTAGAATTGTATCATTCTTTTTATTACAAGCAAATCTTTTCAAAGTATTATACTAGATATAAAATAGAACTTCGGTGTCAAACATACAACAATGGTTTAGCATTGATACACATGTTCACATTGTTTTCGAGAGATGTTGAACCAAAGTATAAACCAGATTATAAGCCTTCACTAAAACTGGAACATTTCAAAATATTTTTGGCAGTTCGTTAGAAAAAAATTAAATCACTTCAATGTAATTTCTGTAGTTACTATTCCAAACTTTTAAAATAGGTGTATTTGCACCGTGTGCTTATTTGGCAACGGTCATGAGTCCTTAGTGTATCTTTATACTAAATTTTTTTTCATAGTGTTTTGTCAGAAATGTTTTTAAGAAGAGCAATTCTTAAAGAAAAATATATGTCTGTGTGTATATATATATAGATTATATATATAAAATACATACAGATAGATAATTTCCATCGTATACTCAATTTTTGGTGGAGCTTTAATTTTAGCACTTACATTTTGTTTGATGGAAAAGAAATGACACCATCACATTTTTATAAAATTAAATCTGCCAATCATTTTCATTAGTATATACTAATTAGATTTTGTTAGAAAGTTCTGGGCCATATGCCAATCTTGATCTTAATTTTCTGGTATAACTTCCTCCTTCTTTTAAATTTTAACCTTCGTTTTGCTTAGTGTAAGTCTATTATAGAGTTTAATTGTATTTCTGACTTCATATTAAAGTCTCTGCCTTGATAAAAAAAAAATTTAAATCAATTGCATTTATTTTCGTAAATTAGGTTTACACTAGAATATACCTTACTTTTTTGATTTCTATATTCTCCTTATTATTCACTGTGTTTATTTTCCTTTGTCAATAAATTTACTGTGTCTATTTTTTCCTTTAGTATTTTAGATAAAATACATGTTTTGAGAACTTATACCCAATTTAAGTTCCTATTTTAAAATAACATGCATATCTCTACATCAATAAGACTGTGTGTACTCAGTTCCACCACATAAGGCGAGAAAATAACTGTATTTATTTTCTCACATTTCTCTATTCTTACTTCTCAGTTTTTGCTAATATAAGTAATGACCTTTGACCTAGTTATAATTGTTGAATTGTGTATTTTGTATCACATATTATCTATCATGATTTATAGAAAGGATAAAATTCAAATCCTTACGAGGGCTTCCCAGGAAGCATAAATTCACACAAACAGGGAGTTAAGAGGACTTGGATGAATCTGCCTGACTTGAAGTGGCAGTTGTTCTTCATCCACGGCAGGTTGTGGTCATTCATAAATGTAGGTGGACCTATCCTGACAATTCATCCAAGTTAAATTGGATTTCAACATAAAATCATTAAATTTTTATAATATTAACATCTATTTCAAAGTTTTCTAAAACATAAATAAAATATGTCTCTAGTTCAAGAATGAACCACAGAAGTCCAGGTGCTAACTTCTGATTTATAATATTTGCATTCTGTTTTGCAACTCACTAACAACAGTAATTTGCAATCCGTTCTGTGTCGAAATGGTTTCAGAGCTCATTGCAATTACTTTTGGAACTAAATACTCTCATTTCTAAATATTTTATTTTCATACTTATTTTTTCAGCAGATATTCTGAAAAGATACATAAGTACTGTTTGAGAACTCTTGCACAGCTGAGAACATACATTTATTGACTATACATACAAATGACAGCCAAGTATAGAATTCTAGTGTCTCAACTTCCCTGCCTACACTTTCTCCCAAGCTCTGAAACTCCACTGCCTACTTAAGTTTACTATTAACATGAGGTCTAAGGGTGACCTGTCCATGATGTATGTTTCTTGCTTTTTTGCTTGAAGAATTTTATAATACTTTTATTCTTTAATACTTTACATTTATAACATTTTATAATATGTCTAAGTGTATATTGTAGTTATTATTTATCTAGTATAAGCTGATCTCTTTCGTTTGTAGGGTCTTTTTCCAGTTAAAATTTTTTTAAGTTTTTCCTATTGTATGTATTTCAATAATTTGTCTTTTATATTCATTCTCGTCTGTTTTCAGGATCACCGTTTATGCATAAGATGGAATTTAGTCTTTTCTCCTTCATTAATGCGTTCCATTTTTCAGTTTTATTGTATTAATACAGAATTCCTCTAGTCTTCCTTTATACAAGCGTGCTTGTTTGATGCACTGATAATACTATTTTATGGCTTCTATTACCGCTGAATGTTCATCTAGGGTGGTATAATTTTTATCACTTTTCTATCTTAAAGTTAGTTATGTTTGCCCATATTACTCTCTCATTTCATCATTTGTTGAAAGACTGCAAAAAGATAATTTATTATGTATGCTTCTATTTTTAAGCACATTTATTTTAAAAGAGGATACTTGCTTTCTATTAAATATATGTTTCTCTTTCTATATTGCAAAATATTTTCATTCACTCCATATTGCTGGTATGTGCCTAGTACATTCTCCCTTGAAAAAAAGAGTGAGAGGTCTCTACCAGCCTGTAGGCTTCCAACTCTAGTGAATGAATTCTTCTTGTATTATTACAACTTGAATTCATCTGATTTATTTAATAATTCTTACCTCTAGTCTTAAGATGAAGATGCATGTGAAATATGTGGCGAGTAGTAAGGGAGCTAGAGCTGTGAAATTCCCATCAGGATAACTCTCACTAATTGATTCCTTCACTAGATTTGATAAAGCTGCCATGCCACAGACAGTTTTTATTAAACAGCTTTACTAAGATATAATTCACAAGCTCCACAATTCAACAGCTTAATGTGTACAAATCAATGTTTGAGTATATTACAGGTTATGAATTATCACCATACTTGCCAATCTGTTTTTCTCATTTGTTCTGCCTGAACTACAAATACATAGCCTATATATATTTAGCCTTCTTTCTGGTCTATGAAAGTTGCCTGTAGGCTTTGTTTTTGCTTTTATTACATTCCTTATTTGCTTTCTTGATACAGCTATTTCATAACACTTCTGAATTGCAGCTAAAACATTCTGGGTAGCGTTGTTCTTATCTAACTGTTCTTATTCATTCACAGTAACAAACTAGAAGGTGTTGGTGTGTTTCTGTTAGAATGTCTTCAGAAATGGGAGCTGTAACTTAGTCTTCAGCATCTTCCATCAGTGTGGTAAAGTTGCAACCACACTGATAGAAGATGAATTTTGTGGTATGTGAATTGCACCCTATCCAAACACTCAAAGCAAAGGGGAATTCATCTTATTTTATATTACTTTGTTCATATCAACTGGTTTCTTGATAAAATGAGGAAAAGAAAGAGGCAGATTAGATATGTCTAGACCACTATTTCTCTCAGAAGTCTAAGAAGAATTTTTTAAGTTCAAATATAATTTGTAAGAAATACAAATTAAAATATATTTTATTGATGTCTATATTTTGGTTTTGTAAAAATTGAGCCTACACCAAATAAATAACAGTCAATGTATTTTTCTCCTCTTTCCTAGAGTGACATAAATGTAAATTTCAGATAACTCACTGGTTTCAGAGTGGAAACATTATTCAATATTTCCTCTGAACAACAACAGGGAAGTTCAAGTGAATACATGGCAGTATATAAAACAAAATGAAAAAAAGATATTCAATGCAATTTCTTACCTTGATTTAAAGGAATAATTTTTAAAATTCTCAAAGTTCTTGCAGTTTGAAGCATTGGAATGAAGTTTAGAGGTGAGTATCTTATAATAACCCTGTGGAATTAAATTAGAGTTACCTAAAAGTCACATTACATCTTTGCTACTTATTCTTGGCTTTTTATGGTTTTTGAAACTTATTTTTAAAACCATATATGCAAACATTTCCCTTCATCACATGATTCCATATTGCAAACAGTTTTATTATTGATTAGAAGACAAAGATTTCTGCAGTAGAAAGTGGCCAGGTAAATATTAACCTATAAACTTATATTATGAGAGTTTACAAAAGTTTGACACTGTGAATACTCTTAATTTCTCATCAAATATTCTACACTATGTTCAAAAATCTTTTGTTATCTAATTACTGAAAAGATAGTTACAATGAAAAATGAATACCTAGTTTTTTAAGGAATAAGATTCATTTTAAGTATTTAAACTTATGATGATGGTAATTATGGTGGTGACATGAGAATAAAGATGAAGAGAGGATGAGAATGAGGATGATGGTGATGACATTGATGATGATGGTGATAATAATGACAATGGTGATGGTGATGATGATGAAGGTGTAAGGCAGACTGTGTGTTGATTAAGGGCACAGACTCTGAAGCCAGACTGCTTGTGTAGAAATCCAGGCTCTACCATGAACTAACTGTGCGAGATGAGCAAATTGTTTAAATCTTTCTTGCCTCAGTTGCCTCAACTGTAAAGTGGGGTTAATAATACTTCCTGATTCAGAGGGTTTTTTGAGAGATTTAATGAGTTAACTTGTGCGAAGTACATAGAAGAGCACCTGGCACATAGTAAGGGCTCTGCAAGTGTTAACTAACAGAAAGAGCAAAACAGCAAAGATAATGGTAATAACAGTAAAAGTAGTGATGGTAATGATTACAGTGATATGATACACTATTTTACATTGCTTACAATATAGCAGACACTCTTTATGACCTTTATAAATGTTATTTTAAAAATTGACCCAAAATCTACAAATAGAAAATCACTTTAAATTATTTTTAACAAGAGTTTGATGCCAGTAATGATTTCCGTAGCTAGAATATACTAAATAGAAGTATTTTAAAAAGAGACATGAAATTGTTAGAATTGTCTGAAGCATTCCAGAAAATGTGTGTGAGGGGGTGGGTGTTTAAGATACATTATTCTGATCTCTAGCATATTTACTGGTCTTAAACAATGTAGCTACATGCAACGTAGATTGGGAATTGAGAATCAAATCTGCTAGGACCTTCTCCTAAGTATTCAGGGGATTCGCTCACTGATCACTAAAAGGCACACTTAAAATGCACAAATTCAATATTTATCATTCTTGTTCCAAATAGAAAGCAGAAAATAACCCACTCCTTTCATTTTTATTGCATCTTCTGAGGACTAGGTCAGAGGCAGCTGAGTGAGCTCACTATGACTATAACTTTGAAGTATTCTCCACTTGCAGACTATCTTCAGGCAGAAATCTTTGTAGACGTCAATTACTTTTTATGAAAAACATTTGCTGAGCAAAACATTAAAATAGACTCAATTTAAAGAAATACTTACTCAAACACAGTTACGCTGAAATCGAGCCAGTTCCACGGATCACCAAGGAAGGAAAAAGATCCTGCCCAGACACCTCTTGCAAAGAGTTTTACAAGTATTTCAAATGTGTAAATTCCAAGCAAAGTATTCCTGCAGAAATTTTTTCATATAAATATTATTGGTGAGAATAATACATTGTCAACTCTGAAATACTATGTTTATGATAACTAGCTGGCATTTAAGAATAAGTCATCAGGAAGGTGAGACCAGGTCTACTTGGTAGGCCAAAACAAACCAACCACCAATAAATGAGACAACATTCAAGAAAGCAAGTGCTCCTTGAGCCCTCACTCAACGCTTTAAATAGGGTAGGCTGTGTCTTATGGCATTTGTCATGACATTTGACTTTTTAATTTGTTTATTACTGTAGCCATGTAGTATAATTTGAAGTCAGGTAGCATGATGCCTTCAGCTTTGTTCTTTTTGCTTAGGATTGCCTTGGCTATTTGGGCTCCTTTTTGGTTCCATATGAATTTTCTTTTACAGGAACATGGATGGAGCTGGAGGTCATTATCCTTAGCAAACAGAAACGGAAAACTAAATACTGCATGTTCTCACTTAAAAGTCAGAGCAAAATGGTGAGAACACATGGACACATAGAGGGGAACAACACACTGGGGCCTTTTGGAGGGCAGAGGATGGGAGGAGGGAGAGGATTACGAAAAAAATAACTAATGAGTATTAGGCTTAATACCTGGGTGATGAATAATCTGCATAACAAAACCCCATGACAAAAGTTTACCTATGTAACAAACCTGCACTTGTTCCTCTGAATTTAAAAGAAAAGTTAAAAAAAATAAAAAAATTCAATAAATCCTAGCTGAGAGGTAATAGTCTTTACATATTATGTAGGTAAATGATAAAAACATCAAATATCAAATTTGATCCCTATAGGGATTACACAATAATTAATAATCATCATTAAGGGCATGTGTAAGATCTAATTTTATTTTTTTATATATATATATATATATATTCAAGCATTTTTTTATGGTGATATTGTTATAGTCACCTTCCAAAATTAAAGCTCAAAAGGTAACTTCAAGAAAGCCTTTTTCCCCAGATAATTTAATGGGTCTTTCCATCCTTATAGTCTAATGCAAGCCAGATGACTGGTATGTCTTCAGAAAGAGAGGAATAGAACAGAAAGGGAGAAAGGGATTTTCTTAATGAATTAAAAGGAATGAAAGTTACCTGAGTTAGAAGCAAATCAGGAATGAGATTGCAACAGCAAAGAAAATAGATGTGAAGCACTGAAATATTATCTTAATCATTAACAAATATTAAATTTATTATAATATAAAATATAATGTATTATATAATTCAATATTATTAAAATAAAATGTAAAATATTAAAATATATAATTATATATGATATGTATAAAATAATTATATAACATACTCTAATACTGGTCTCCATTTTGGCAAATTAGTCAGGGACATGAATATGCAATCAAGCAGGACACTAATTAGAATAAACAGTCGGAAAAAGGTAGCTTATAGTCAAGGAATAATAGTTAATAAATAATATTGGAAAAGATATATTTCTATTATATATATTTATATACATTGAGCTAAAATATTTTCTTAAATGTTGAAACATATTAATCTTATTGAACAATGGGCATTAATATTTGTTAATATTTACTATTGTGTATATTAGAAAATATACTTTATATGTATTTTCAAATGCGGAACACTTAATGAAGTATAATCTAGATTTCAATATGACCTAACATGAGACATAAATTGAAAAGAGAAAAATACTGCAGAAATAGTTGAATAACAGTATAGTTGCAGTTAATGTCAGCACAGTTTAAAGTCAACAAGTCAACAGAAAAGGATATGGATGTGCCAAAACCTTGATAGTTGTTCCTCTGATACAATTGAAAGGAGACAATGTACACAAGATGGAAGCCGCATTGAATCTGAAGATTGTTCTATTTTTATTTAATACTATGAAAGTCTGTAAGAAGAAAAGCGATCAAGTGAAATTAGAACTCAGAACCATAATCTCATCAATTATGCAACAAATTGTCAATCAATCATCATTATAGTCTTTGACTCTAACAGCTATACTTTTCTTTTTTTATATATTTTTATAGACTAAGTCAAATGGAAGGATTTTAGATGTTTTTATTCGTATTGAGGCTTGTCTGTTTATCTACCATTTTTGCTTTTTTGGGTTTTTTGCTACTGTTACACCCAAGAAAGTTGTTTGTCTCAAGCCAGCCTCTGGTCTCCTTAGAGAACTAACAGAATAGGAAGAACACAATATCCCAATGGCTCACGAACATCCATTTAAAAATGCCGGAGCCGGTGTATCTGAGAACGTAATGAATGTTAAAAGTTAGATTTTATTTTAGAGCAAATCAAATGTGGGATTATGGTAGCAAAGAAGATTCAATGAATTGAAATAGTACATTAATTCTTAACAATTGTCTATGAAATAAAACCAAACTTGCATGATATCATTAACATACATATATCTAAACCAGAAATTTATAACATGTAAACCTAATACATTGAGATATTAAAGCATTAAAATTCTAACAAAAAATAATGAAATATCAGAAATATTCTGAAATTAAAATTGAGTCGTATATCTAAATATGTGTACATGCTTGTGTATGTACATGAATATGTACATACATATTCAAGTGTATATATATAATGTGTGTATATATAAAATACATATTCATGTGTATATATATTGTGAGCATATATATAATACCTGCATATGAGCAAGTTTGTATATTTTTATCTATTTTTTTGTGTGTGTAGAGATATATATATATGTGCACCCATTGAAAGTGTGTATATATATATCCACTATATATCCATTTGGAAAAATTTTATTGTGGGGTATAAATAAATACAAATAGCAAATATTTTATAGCTTACAGTCTAAAAGAGTATATTTTATAATTTATAATATATAACATACTGAAGCACAATAAATTATAGTATACTAAAATTATATATTAAATTAATCTATTAGATGCTACAGTATACAGATCTAATACAGTTATGCAGAGGTGATTATTTCTATTTATATTTGTATATATACAGAAAAACAGACTACTTAGTACAAATATATATTCAATAATATTTCATGAATAAATGTTCTAAATGGAAACCAAATTGTGATATAATTCTTCTTAATAAAATATTTTTCTAACACACAATCTGTGAACACTTTGACCTATACTATAGCTATCTTCCCTCTATTTTAAATGCAAACAGAAAATAAAAACTTAAAAGAGCCGAAGTAAATCTGATTTTTTTAAAATGTGCTTTTCATGCTATTTTCCAGAACAATCTCAAACTTCACACAAGATGTAATGTATGTGATTGTGATGAGTAATTTCAGATATAATAATCTCCCAATTTAAGAGCTGAAATTGTCTTATTAATTATAAAAGTATTTATTTTATGCCACCTTTAACAGAATAAACCTAATATAACTCAAATAAATTGTCATTTATAACAGCACTTTTATACCAAGCTATCTGTGCAGTTCTTGCTCCAGATGTTTCATGGGAACTAGACCAAGAGTAACTCTGGGCCTTGGTTTATTTTTCAAAATGTTTGGTTTTGTCTTCAATAACACAACTAGCGCTTTGCCAACCATGTCTGTACACACTGCAGGGTACTCAGAACTCTGCAATATTACACCTATCCCTATGGTTACTGTGCCATATCAATTATTATGACATAAACACAGCAAAAACTGAATGTAGAGGTAATTGAGATGAGGGCTTAACTTATACTTTCATTAAAATGCTCTCAAGATTAAGCATGTATATTATAACAATGCTGCATAATGCCCATGGAGGCTACCAGAGATACGGGAGTCTTTTAAGTTAATATATACATTTCTACCGTAAAATGACAATACTCTTCCACCATGACAAGTATTCCAAAGAATTGTAATTTATTAAAAAAAAAAAAATCACTTTGTCTTCCATCCAGAGAATGTGGTGCAATTCCTTGTCACCCATTTGATAATATCATTGAATGCTCTACAAATTAATTTTTTTCACTATGAAGCTAATTGTCACCTTCCCCAAATTTGATATTCTTTCTAGTTATTTCATTTTGTCAGTGGCATCCCCATTCCTCTACGCTGAAAACCTTGGCATTTTTAGCCAGTCAAATCGTGCTGTTTCCTCTCAGCTTTGTTCTCTCTGTCTCCTCTTGACTTCAGTCCTGGATTACTCTCTCTGTTATTTCATCTTTCTAATCCCATCTCTTCCATGCAATAGTCATTTAGAAATCTGTTGGGTTAATGCTACTTAAACATTATATTCATTGCATTAGGCCTTTGATCACCATATTAAATCCACGTTGACATCTCCATTATCTCACCTCATATCTCACAACTTGCAACAGCTAAGTTTCCAGTTATAGCATCACTTTTTCTTTTCCTCCTTCCAGAATCATTCTCTGCTCTTACCTACACATAGGTCTTCCCTTTCCCTTATTAAAACTTTGAAGTGTTATTTAAGCTATAACTCAAATTCTGCAGGATCCGTAATGATTCTTTCAGCTTCATTGGTTCACACCAATCTCTGATTTCTAAATGTGATTATTTTCATATTTAACATTTTGTGCTTGTTCTGGGGTTGGACATATAGTAGCAGGTGCCTAAAGTCATTCTGGAGATAAGGAGTAAGTGTATGCATGTATGAATGAATGAAAATGATAAATAGCATACGGGTTGTATTTACTTTTCTAACTTCTGAGTAAGCTCATCATATTGAACATTTTAAATTATTGAGCACATTCTAGGTATTTTACAGGCATTTTAAAATTGAAAACCACAAATGGACAATCATCATGTTCCCTTAAAATATTTCACTTACATTAAGGCATACTAATACATATATTATGAAGTAAAGTAATCCAAAATACTACCTAACCAGGTAAGATATCAGTTTTGATAAAAATCTCCAATATGTGTGCTCCCAAAATGAGACATCTTATGTAGTTCTGTATAATTTAAAATCAGATCTTGCCCTGTTTTTCATTATCTTTTTGTATCCTATCTCAATTACATTTTCTGTATGTCTGGAAATAAAATAATAAAAATGTCATCAAAATAATCTCAATTAAATCTCACATTTTTTTTCTTGTAGTAGTATGGGTCCACATCTTCCAAGGGCTCTGACACCATTCCTTGAGAAAGGTTTCCATAAATAAATGGAAGCTCTTTGCCAACTTCCAAGTCAGGATTTGGCTTTAAATCTTCTTCATGTTCCTCATTATGTGTTTTAGCAATATGCTGTTTTATAAGTTCAAAAGACTCTTTAGTGAAGGGAACAAGGCCCTTAGGTTCTGGTGAAGCCAACATTTCCAATTTTGTACCTGCAAAAAATTCTACATTAAAGTTGGGTATACTAATAAAACCATAAAAGTACAAAAGGTTGGGACATGAAAAATAGAGACCAGTAAACTGAATGCATGCATTTAAAGAACATATTCCTTACTTTTGTAGAAATCTAAGTTGTCCTGAGTTTTATTGTACTTAATATCGAACTTAATTTGTAATTTCACGAGTAACTCAATATACTTCACTTATTCATTGTTTTAAACTCTTTCTTTTACTGAAATCTACCTTTCAACTTCTCCATTATAATAAAAGAGATATTTTTTAGAAAGATCTTTTTTGCTAGAGATACTTTTTCTGGTCAAATCCAATTATTTCCCTGGGAGACACATTTAACAACTGACTACACTTTTCTTCTTTAAACTTACTCTGCATTGGCTCTGCACCCTGCTCTTCCATGTCTCTTTTTGTATCTCTGATTACTTTTTTAAAATCAATTACAGTATCGGTCAAATATTAACCCAAATTTTAACTCTGATATCTCTTAAGGGTTTGCCTTCTTCCTCTGCTATATCTATCATTCTGATGAATGCATGGGCAAACAGAGTTTTAATTACTCTTTGCATACAAATATTTATCAAGTACATGAGAATATTTCCCAAACGCTTTCTTCCCCCAGCTGTCTATATAGTAACTTCACCAAAGGCAGCAACTTAACAGGTAAAAACAAAATTATTTATCTTTCTGCATTACTAGAATTACTCTTTAATCTGTGAGCCACTGTAAAAATAAAAACTCAAACTGATCACCTTGAAAATTACTCATGGTATTTTTCTCTCTGTCATCAATCCTTACACACAAAATATTTTTCTTTCAACAATTTTCTATTATGATTCTTGAATACTATTTATTTATATAGGTCCTTGAATGTAATCATCTTTATAATTCTATCTTTGGGGTACTCCAGTAGTCTTCACATATTTCAACTCTAGTCTTTACCTATTTCAAGATATCCTATAGGCAACTCAAAGTAGTGTTCATTAAATATAATTTCATGTATCAATTCGCCATTCATGAACCTGGTTCTTTTTTCACACATACAAACATTTTATTTTACTAATTTGTTCCAGTCCAATTCCTGTCAAAATTTACCCTTCCAAAGATTCTATTCAATGTCAATTGATTGATTTTTATTCATTTGTTTGTCTAAACACTCTCTGTAATTTTATTATTGCAATTAAAGATAATAAATTTTGGTTTTGATACTGTGGCATTTTGCATCTGTGTATTTTCTTTCACGGTGCTGGCACTAGCTGAGTTACTTCCATAAGATCGTCCCAAGACAGAAATCACCCACACATATATATACTCACAAATACGTTCTACTTCAGAATTTTTCACTGTTGTGCAAAAGAGAGTTGTTTAATACTTTCACACATTACTTGTCTATTAATTAAAAGTAAGCAAAAGATAAGTTATTTAATATTATTGGAACACCATTCATGGCAAGAATCAGACTTCACTGCTAGCATAACTAAATGACGGGCAGGATATATTTTAAATATACAAAACGCAATCTTGTAGACATTCAAGGGGAAGATACATGGTACATTTCTGTGTCATAAATGTTCTGTGGAAAATAAAAATGAGAAGTAAAGATGAAAATAAAATATTGGGATGACTACTTATGCCTTTTGTGGAATCAAGTTTTCTGGGTTTTGCTTTGCTTTTCATATCTGCTGCATTCTACTTAAAGAATGGCTTCCTTTTCTTACTTCTAACAATGCACATAGACTAAAAATATTGACAGTCTGTTAACTCTATTTGGTTTTCAGTTCTGACCACAAACCTATAACATATGTCTCAAAAAAAAAAAAAAAAAAGATAAACAGAAATATGCTTTGACTGAGCCCAGCCTCTGGATTCATTTACAAGAACCAGTTACAAATGACTGGTTCAGTCGTTTGTAATCAAAGACAGGGATATTTTTGCAATAGCAGTTGTTTCTTAAGCCCAAGTCCCTCAAGAGATGTTTCAGAGATAGGGCAGGAGGAAATTTTCAAGGGAAGAATATGTACTAGGAAGATCAACATATATCTACTTAGAGTTGTCTTCCTAGACTAAATGGTATAAAAACTCACCTAAAAATTTACTTATTTCTAAATATCTGAGACGTTAAAAATTTGCTAAGATTATCTGTAGATACCATATAGATACACACATTTACAAACATGCATATGGTCACATTTCACATATTAAACTTCATTAGGGGGAGAGAAGATGCTCTGAATAAGTACAATTTATGAGTATAAGCTACAGATAACTAAGTTTTCTCTTACATATGAAATCTTTTTCCCTTTAAATTAGCCTTTCAGGCCGGGCGCAGTGGCTCACACTTGTAATCACAGCACTTTGGGAGGTCGAGGCGGGCAGATCACGAGGTCAGGAGATCTAGACCATCCTAGCTAACACAGTGAAACCCCGTCTCTACTAAAAATACAAAAAAATTAGCCGGGCGTGGCGGCGGGCACCTGTAATCCCAGCTACTCTGAGGCTGAGGCAGGAGAATGACGTGAACCTGGGAGGCGGAGCTTGCAGTGAGCCGTGATCTCCCCACTGCACTCCAGCCGGGTCGACAGAGCAAGACTCCGTCTCAAAAAAAAAAAAAGCCTTTCAAAATATTTTTACACAGAGATCCTTGGATGTATATTAAATAATTTATAAATAACTTATTGGTTACCTTTATAAACATTCTTTACTATATTATGATAAAATATATTGATGCTCCCAAAGGCAACTGCTGAATGATCCTGTTATACTTTTAGAGTTTTGTTTCCTGCCTTAGCAATTAACTGTGACTTGACATTTTCTTGGTATTTCTAATCTCCTCCTTCTATGTGGAAAGAGAATATCTAAATTTTCTGGGTGAAGAACTAAAGGTTGTTGAACCTCTTCAAAGAAAAAATTCATGGGCTTTGTGACAGTTACTGGCTGCTCAGGGACTTTTTTTTACATGAACCAACCCTATTCATGCTCTATTTTCTCACCATAAGCCTTGATTATTTAATAAGGAAAATGAAGTAAAATATATGTATTTGAATGTTAGTAAGTCAAACTGTAAAATGCCTCACAAGATAAAAAAACACGTGCTAGACAGCATTAAAATAAGATAGGCCTATAAGGACTCAGGGTTTTTGTCTAAAGGCTGGTGGCCAATGGATACGACATACCCAAGTTATCTATATTCTATATGACTTATTCAACATATCAACAATTTAGGTTGTGATAGAGAAACAACCTAGTAGAAACAAATAAAATCATGATCTTTGAACTCAGACCTACAGTCAAATCCTGAACTCTGTTACTAATGTTCTAAGAAAACTCAGTCAAATTATTTAACATCCCTGAACACATTTTCTCAGTCATAAAATTGGGATTCCTCCTCAGGTTAAATAAGGATAAATCAAAATAATATGAGTAAAAATACCTAGTACAGTGTCTGGCACATAAAACTTGGAAAATAAATATAAATTTTTAACTGTGATAAAATTTGCTATATTAGAATGGTGAGTCAAATTTACTAGAAAAAATACAATAGAAATACTTGTAAAACTTCAAAATTTGGACTAAAATACTCATCAGCACAAGTACAGTAGAGAAGAGATATGCTTTTGTAACAGAGAAAATTGTCAAGGGATTTTACTTAATAGTAACTGCAATACAAATCAATACTAATTTGTGTCTGCCAAGAACACTAATATAACCTCTATCTGTGTTGATGGAAGGTGCAGGAGGCAGTCCTTCTCTACCGCACTGTAATCCAAGAACACCACACCTAAAAGGCATGTACATAAACTGAAGGGTCTTCAAATGGAACCAGAAGGCTGATTAAGTAAAATAGAACAATTTACACACAAGCTAAAAGAATGGAGAATGTACAGTTGAGGTGGAAAAAACTCAAGTACAATCTTACTCTTTCCAAGTATCCAAATGGTTCTAACATGGAAGAGAAATTAGACTTTCATGTTGTTCAAAAAATATGAACTAGAATCAATGAGGTGAAGCCAGAAGAGATTTGGCTCGAGAAAATAAAGATCTTTCTAATAGCTGTCAAAAATGAAATGGGTTGATTTGGACATCAGACCTTCCCCTACTACCAACATGGAAACACATACTTCTTGACAGGGAGTGGGATGATTTAAATAGATCTGAATATTGGTTGTTAATTTCCACATCTTATAATTTTGGAACATTCTAAGGTTAAGATCATTGGATTGAATTTGTTGCACAGTTTCACATGATATAAAAGTCTGACTGAAATATTAGCTAACTAAAACTATGCAACACTGAATTAACAAAATCAATACATTTTTGATATTTTTAGGGATTTGTTCTGATTGCTAACAAATATTACTAAACTAACGTAAGTTAAGAACATTGACCTTAAAAGAAGACACAAAAAGAGGTTACAAACTTCTTGCATGGATGCTGCCATTAATGAAAATGGTTTAAACACCTTCTATCGAAACCACAAGACCCAATTTGCCAGCCTGTCTTCCTATTGCATAATCTTAGTATAATATCCCCTTTTTTTTTCCTTTTACTACTCCATAAAAAATAACCTTGGACTCTTCATTTTGCCACCCCCCAGCTATAAGACCTTAGTAACATCACCTGACCTTTCCTCATATGTAAAATTTGGAATTCCTCATATATCTCACAAGGTTTTAAAGATTCAATCAAACCACAAAGAAATCCTGGACCACAGTAGTGTCTTCATCAGTACTGATTCTGTCATTCAACTCAGTCACTTATCCTAGAAGATTGTTTTAGTGATAATTTTGATGCTGAATGAAACTACCCTGGGTTGTTGACTAGATGAATGAATGAATGAATGGACAGCAGGCATTGCCTTCTGTGATACTGCAAAACAAAAAAAAATGCAAGCACTTATCAAGTGGAAGTGGCATGCATCCAACTTCTAGATGGTTGAGTGCAGACTGTTAAATTATTAATCATTAAATCATAATTCAGTAAAATCATTTCTGTGGGGAATTTATGTAATATGGTCCAGGCACTATGCTTTCTGGTGAGCCATCTTAATACAGCACTAAAGTCTGAAAAAATATAGAAAGATTAATAGTTAATCCATCCATTAGACTTCTTTCTGAAAAATTGAATAGCTAAAGTAAACTTTTGGCAATAATTGTATAAAAGTCAATTGTATCAAGTCCAGATTTGGACACTAACAAATTCATTGTACCAATATTTTATATTGTTGACTGAAGTGGAATCCATTTCTGTTGAATATCAGTTGGCATTTGCAGGAGCAGCAGAAGTACATGGAAATGGGGTGAATTCTTATAGGAAAAAAAATTCTTCTTGAAATGAATTTCAAATTTAAGTATGAGCCAAAATTTATTTTAATCTTTATGGAAATTATTATTATGGCCATGCTTACCAAGTACCATTTTTAAAGCACTGAACTAGATGTTTCTAATTAAATTATCTTATTTTCTCACATATCTTCCTTATGATTACCATTTTAAGGATGGGGAAACAGTGTTTGATCAGTATAATGACTTTTCCATCATTGTATAGCTCTTCATAAAGGTGGTAGAAATAAATGCTAATCTAGGTATTTAAATCTAAATGTTGGTACACTTAAACTACCCTGCAAAAATACTTATGATATATACTTTTTGGGGGCAAGTGTAAACAATTAGTACTTCTGTATGGCTACTTTAGAAACGTCCAAAAACCAGTGAGCTCACTGGGATAATTTAGCCACCAACTTGCACAACTGAGTAGCTGACAGGTTGATGTAAGGTGGGAGTGTCTAGAAATTTTCTTTAGGTAAATGTTGTCAAAGTAAAACATTTTCTGTTTTGTAAAACTGAAGGTGAGCAAGCATAGAGGACATTAATTTAAAGGGGACATAGTACTGCCTAGCATGGTCTGGATTTAGGGAACTCATTATTATAGGAATTGTAGTTGGAGACCTACTGCAATAGAAGTGAAAGAAAGCATCAGATAATAACTTGACCAGCTTCTTATGGATATAAGAGGTGAACACATGACTGGCCAATCCAATCAATGAACCAACTCAAAATTTTGAATTTAGATCTAAAAACACAAAATAAGAGGGGAGTGGATAATCCATTTTTGCAAGAGAAACAGAAGCCTCAGTAGCAATTTGGGAAGCAGTAATATCAATGAGGCCTACAGCTGTCTCCAGTGTGACATTTTTGGTGGTTTGAGGATGAAGTATTATTTATGTCCACTGGACTGGTTTTGTCATTTGACATTGGCTGTGGTCTTGGCTGCATCTTAGTACCTGTCTGAGCACAGGTAGTAGTTTTAGTCTATCACATAATTTCATTTCCCCATGCCAATTTTGTTACTGTGATTAAGCATAATTTGAAGTATTAGTATAATATGGAATCTACATAACTATTGACTAGTTTATTTCAGAAGAAAGTGGAGAAATCGAAGATATTCAATAACTGATAGAGGGAAGCTTGTAAAAAATGCTTTTTCATTGGTATATTCACACTTAGGTGGACATTCTATCAGTCACTGAATCAGTGTTAGTTCCCACCAATCACTTTTTCTCTCTTCTATGTCCCAATTTCCATAAAGGCTTTGGAGCATAAGATATAGTTCAAATGAATTTGGGTTTACTTTTCTTTCACAGGCATTTTAAAGATTGCGTATTCACTGCTTTTAGTTATGCGGATAGTGTGGGTTTTGTGTAGGTTTGTTATATTTAGTTGTATAGTTTTGTGTACATATTATATTGTATTTGTTTTTCTTGTTGTACTGCATTGTTTGTGGAACACCTACAGGAAGGTTCGGAAGTGGGCAGTTCTCATTATCCCTGGCTCTATGCACTACTTGCATTAAAATAAATTCCAGATGGCTCGACTATGTAAATGTAAAATAAAATTTAAATTTAAAATAACAAAACTTATAAAATCAATCATATATAAATTTATTTTTAATAATTTAAAATGGAAATCTTAGTGAAGTAAAGTGCTGATTAGGGTATGAAAAAAACACTCAAACTTTTTTTGATCATATAAAATAGTGTAATTATTCTAAGAGGAAATGTGGTACTGTTTATAAATAAAAGTGTTTACACTTTATCCTAGGGATTCAAGCAACAGAGACTTGACCCTTGGGTACAAATGTCAAACCAATTTATGCACTCAAATACTCAAATATGTTCACAGTAGTGTAATTTTTATACATGAGAAACAGTCAACATGTATCTCAGGTGCAGCCACTAAAAAAGATTATAGTACATCCTTAAAAGGAACTACTATTATTTTTTGTTATTCTGTAACTATATTGAATTTTAAAGTTAAATACATATAGAATGACTTAAAAATAGAAACAAGTGTTAACTGGGAAATAATGTGTCTCTTGATATCTTAATACATTTTTTAAAAGACTAATAGCTTGTTTCTAAGTTTGTACATAGATAATGGGTTCTCATAGTGAAGGCTATATAATCTGGCTTGTATGACTGACAGTCATTCATATAAAGAATATGGACTATGGGGAAAGCATCGGCTTAGAAATTAGGGAAAGATAATGTCTTTAATTTTTTGGTGGGTTTGAGGCACATGCGAAACAACTAAAAGAACAATTCAGATATTGGAAATATAAATCTGGAGGTTAATATATGTAATTAAACTGTATGTATGTGTACATGTTTTACATGCAAATATAAATAGGTATATTTATGTACATATGAGTGTGTATATTAATGTATATATAGTATATGGTTATATGGTTATATAAATATATAAATAGCTGAAACACAGAGAAATAAAAAGATTATGTGCATCTGCAAAATGTGTGAAATTCTTTATGGAGTGATTACAAGGGTAGCATATTGAAAAGCACCTACCTATTATAATTTATGATTTAAAAATCTAATCTAGAAGGCTAAAGATTTTATATATCATCACTAATACATGTTTTAAGTCACATGGCTCATATAGTAGTAAGGTATATCATAGTCAAATCTTGAAAAAATTTGGAAAAAATGACACATTATAAATTAGGAAATATTGATTAAGCATGATCACTGCCTTCTTAGCAGAAAATAAAAAGGAACCCAGAAGACAGTATAACAATATCTTTAAGGTGTCAAAGGAAAAAGAAATTTAAAACTAGAATTCTACATACAGAAAAAATACTCCAAGAATGAAGACAAAATAAATATATTTTCACATATTTCAGATGGAAATTTCTATGTTTAAGAAGGAATGAAGAGAATGAAAAATAATAAATATATGGGAATATATTTTTTTAAAGCATAAGTACCCAAAACTGGAAATAGTCCATCAAGACGAGAATAGATTTATAAAAATTAAAATGGAAGTCTATTTATCCAATAGAATAAAATTAGCAAAATAATCAATGAACTACTAATACACATGACAGTGACTGAGTGACAAAAACATTGTGCTGAGTGAAAGAAGTCTTACATCAGAGACTACAAACTATATGATCCAATTTATATGAAGTGCTAGAAGAGAGCAAGCTAATCTTGGGAGTAGGGTAGGAATTGACTGTGAAGGTGTGATGATCTCTGTGGTGATGGTAATGTTCAATATCCTGTTAGCGACTTGCAGCACACCGGTGCACACATTCGTCAAAACGATAAAATAGTACCCTTCAGATTTGTGCTTTTACTTTACCTTCAAAAAAACAATAAACAAATACTGAATTCTAGTTACTTATATGAATCACACAGTGTTTACGTATTAAGATTTACTGTGGTTTGCAATGTATTTTGAAAAGTATCAAAAAATAAGAATTGATGCATGGTTTGAGGGATGAACACAGGGAAAGATATATGATCAAGTAAATACAAAATAATAATTGAAGACACTAGTTATTGAGAATATAGTTATTCTTTGCCGTTCTGCCAACTATTCTAGGTGTTTGAGATATTTTATCATAAATATTTGGGGAAAAGATTTAATTATGGAGCAAAATTGTCTGCATTCAAATCTGGGCTTTATCATTTTCTAACTGTAACCTTAGGCAAGGTGTTTAACCTCTCCATGCTTCAGCTTCCCCCCCTATAAAATGGAAATAATAAGGGTACCTACCTCATAGATTAATATGAATATTGAATGAGTTAAGACATATAAAGCACTTAGCACAATGCCTGCCAGATACTATGCACTCAAGAAACATTAGCTATTACTAGTTCTAATCCTTTAAAGCACTGTATTTTTATTTTTATCCATCTTTTTAATGGAAATATTATCTTACTTCCCAGAACTTATATAGAGGATATGTAGAACTTAATTTTCTTTTACTGATAACGCAAAATGATAATAATAATAGTAATAAATTATAATGATAATCTGTCACATTTTAACATTCTTAAATTATTTTTAAACTCAAAGGGCTCTGCTTTTTACATTCTTTCTTGCTTTATATATTTGCATGTCCTTTCTCATCATTTTAAGATTTGAATCTTGCTAATTTTGAGTTGCTTGTTCATATTTGCTTCATCTTCTAACAAATATCTGTAACTTGCAACCCATAAAGACCATAATAGTAGACTGCAAGTGACATCCATGATGCCCAAAAACAACAACAAAAAATCAACCACGCTGTCAAACGTTTTCCTGTTAAGAAACTCTCTTCCTTCTGCATGCCTCACCCTCGCCAACCTGATGCCCCAGTATTTTCTTGTCCTGAGCTGTAGCTTGAAGGGTAGAGATTGATGGATGATGACTGCTGGATAAATAAGGCATAGCATGCTTCTCTCTAGATTCCCAGACTCCACTCAGGTTTAGAAGAAATTGATGATATCTCTTTTCATTCTAAGTGTAATCCGAAACATGTCATAATTATTACTTAATGACTTAAAGTCCCAAGAGCAGAACTGTTTATCTGTGGGAAGATTGAGAGGCAGTCAGATGGACAGATGTAACATCCAATAAAAAACAGTCATGTACTGCTGTGAGTATTCAAGCTGTAGTCTTCAATACTGGCTCAGGCTTGACCCTATTTGTTGCATAACTCATTTATAGTCTTGGATTCTTTTTTTTTTTTTTTTGAGACAGAGTCTCGCTCTTTTTGCCCAGGCTGGAGTGCAATAGTGCGACCTCCGCTCACTGCAACCTCCGCCCCCTGGGCTCAATCAATTCTCCTGCCTCAATCTCCAAAGTAGCTGGGATTACAGGCATCCACCACCATGCCTGGCTAATTTTTGCATTTTTAGTAGAGACGGGGTTTCACCATATTGGCCAGGCTGATCTCGAACTCCTGACCTCAGGAGATCCACCCATCTCGGCCTCCTAAAGTGCTAGGATTACCGGCATGAGCCACCGTGCCCAGGCAGATACTTTTTGTATTTGCATTTCTTTACTCTAGTGTGGCTATCGCTTTCTTTACTCCAACTCCTTTTCTTGCCACAGAGATTGTTCAACTCTTTTACAACTTAATAACTTCGATGTATGGCTCTTATCTTTAGATTCCTTACAATTGTGTTCTGCCCACAGTTCAGCCAGTTTTGCCTAAGGCTCCTCAATCTCTCTGCCTGACCTAGGATTCATCTATTCTGGATCCCAGTTCTAGGATTTTGGCTGGCTTTTGATTTCTAGACTGTATAAGTAACTCTATCCATTCTTATAGCTCTTGCCCGAACCTGTCTCAGGCCCCTTGAAACATATTATTAGAATATGCTATCTTGTAGAAAGAAGTTGTGAAGAAGTAAGTCTCTCCATAATAAAATCATATTCACTAATTTTTATAATTATATATTTTAACATTTTTATTTCAGATATATTAAAAAGCTATAATTTTTCTTTAAGAGATTATTCTTGCGGGTTATATTTGGCAATAAGCTTATCGACAGTTGTTACGTTTGACATTCATTTGTTGAGCAATCATTTGTGGAACATGTACTTATTAAGTGCCAAGTATGTTACCAGGCAGCAACACACTAGAAATAATAAAGTATAGTC
Organism: Mandrillus leucophaeus; assembly: GCF_000951045.1. Taxonomy (NCBI): domain Eukaryota; kingdom Metazoa; phylum Chordata; class Mammalia; order Primates; family Cercopithecidae; genus Mandrillus; species Mandrillus leucophaeus. Next base: position 772,863 of record NW_012104131.1, on the reverse strand, counting down.
ACTAAATTTATGGACAATGGATACAGACTTGTAAACAAATAAGAACCAAGTCTTACCTTGTTAATCTCTCAAAATGATTAGTTTCAAGAGGAACAGAGACTGGAATTAAAATCATCTCAAACACTGGTGGGTCTGGTTCTACAGATTATGTGTTAAATCTCCCAATAATATGGGACAATTAATAACTCTCTTCTTGAGGGAAGGAACAGTTTAGGACATTAAGCTTCAGAATGAGAGTCAACAGCCACAATAGGATTAGAAGTCCACAAACAGTGCCGGATAACCAAAGCAAATCACACTGTCACATTTGATTGCAAATATGCTAAGATCAATGAGCAAAAGGAAGGCTTAGTGGCAGTTGAAACACTAGAAAAGGACACGAATCACTGGGAATAAGATCTTTTTGAGGTTCTCCTGCCTCACTGAGAAATGTGAGTATGACAGTGATAAAGGCAATAGAAAGGGAGGTTTCTAGGAATAAAAAGTAAAGCTGGTTCTGCCTAAAATGTTGCTGCTTGAAGCTTCAAAACAGTAAAGATCTTTGATTCCCTACCAGTAGCCCTGGGAAAGTGGTTGACCCCCACATTCCAAAGAACTCAGTGTTCCCAATTTCTCCAGATGTTCTCAAAACTTCCACTGCTTTGCAAAATAAGCCTCTATAATTCTAAATTATCCTTTGTTATCTCATCAAAAAGAGCAAGTTGTAAAGGAGCCAGGACTGTCCTGGAATTCTATTTCTAGTGGATCCAGTCTGTTAAATCCTTGACCAAAAATTCCTGGCTAGTGGCCACATTAGGATTCAACAAGTGAAGAAAAGTAGGTTGTGCTGCTTCTCAGAGGAATACAAAGGAGGCTGTATGATGCAACCCGACTATAACTTGCCCTTCATCCTGAGGTCTTTGATACAAAATGGTCCCCTGAGATTCAAGACCTGATCTCTCAACTTCTGTTTAAAACATTCCAGAACTAGGACATCCCTGGGACTCTTGAGGACCTCTCAGAACTAGTTGACCTCCTTGAGTATCCTCTTAATCTGTGGTTAGCCTTAATCTGTAGATTTCCTTGACCCTTCATTGTTGCTAGCTTCTCCTCAGCAGTGGAACTAAGCTCATAGATCCACAAATGATACCCTAAATCAGTGAATAGACAGAAGAGTTCTAAACAGTGTCATATAAGGTCACTCATAAACCTCTAGTACCAAGTCTGGCTCAGTGTTAGATTCAGATAGACACAAAACCTTCAACAATGTACCAGACCCTGGAAGGTTGACTAGATATGACCGTGTCAAATCTGTAGTTCACAAGTCCTGGAGCTTCTAAGAGGACAGAGAAGATGAGAGGATGGTGACCTCTGGTTAACACGCTGGTCCTGAGAGCTATAGATAAAGAAAATCTCAGTACAGGTGATTTCAATCATGCAAGCTCTGAACTGCATATCAGAAATCTCCTGGGGATAATATTGAAAATCTAGGAGCCAGTGGCCCAATCCAGACAGACTATTTCAGAATAGCTTGTGCTGCAGCCCATTGAGATGAATCTGATGCAGACTGCTAGGCAGAAAGATGTCTTGGCTGATAGCTAAGCTTCACCCAACCACCTTTATAAAGCAAGCAGACACATCATTACATTTTCTTGTTTGTTTTTTCTCATCTGATAGCCTGAGTATGAGAGATAAAGCATATACAGGAGTTGCTGAGACAAATACCTGTTCAGCAACAGCCCTTCTCCAGAAGATCCACACTCTTTTCGTATCTTTGGGCACTGGTTTTCCCTCAGCTCTAATGACCTTGCAATGTTGGCATTCACATGGTGGAGGACCTGTTGCAAAACAGCTCTAAAGTTTGAAATCAAAAAACACGACTGGGACATTCACCTTTGCCTGTGGCTCCCACCCACCTCCAGGATAACAACTCTCTTTTCCCTTCCACTCTGTCCTCTCCTTTCCAACCCATCCAATCTCATGTTTAAGTAATGTGGCCTAAAGTTCTAGGTTACTTGGGGGCAGTTTGGGTTTATGCCTGTTGTTGAGGATTAACTATTAATTACATCCTTTCCTTTTCAAAAACATCCTGAGTTGGATGATAAATTACATGGCCACTCAATCAGGGAGCGAATGCTCTCTCTAGAGAGCCCCGTTCCCATGCAAGAGGCTGCATCAACAGCATTTCGTAACAGCAACTGCAGCTGCATCTTCTTAGACAATGAAGGACGGGGAAGAAAAGGAATGCCAGAAGTCAGTGTTTTTCTCCTTCCTTACTCACAATTCCCAATTGTTTCCCCTGCCCATCAGTTTTATTTCTAGAGCACAGCCTGCCAGGAATGCACTCAAGCTGTGGAGACAGATTCTCCATCTGTAGGAGATGACTGCCCAGGTCAGGCACAGCCTCCTCACTTCCATTTATTCCCATCTTAGGGAATTGAAAATGCAGCACCTAAAGAATCAATCTCTCTGCTTTTTGAGAAAATGGAGTTCATCCTAGGGGAGATAAAACAAATATTAGATTAGCTTTGCCAGATAGAATTGTGGAATGTTCTATTCTATATCAAATATATATATTCCTAATGCATTCCAAAAGGATTGAGGTTCACATTCAAGAATGTAGACCATAGAGCAAGATAATATCAATTAAGAAAAATGAAACAAAAAAGTAAGGACAGTGGATCAATAGACTGAGGATAATATTGCAAATGCCAGTTTCATTCTGTGTGCAGCAGGAAATAAGGATAAGATGACTTCTCACTTAGTTGTTTTCAAGCTACTTTGAAATAATTATGGTATACATCAGATATGGACAATGTATCACACCTATTGCACTAATGACATTTAGATAGGTGTAAAACCAAAGCAGTGATGACAATAAGGCTAAGTTAACTTGGGATTAGAAGGTACCATTTGCATAAGTAAAGATACAGAGTTAATGCAACCATTGTACATAATCTGTATTGTAGAGAATGTAAGACTCATACCTGCTGACCAATTTAGCAATTTAGTGACTAGCTTATATTGACATTTTTGTTGGTTTGGGCAACTTGACTGCACTTAATAGATACATTATGGCTTATATTTCATCTTTCTCACATTCCATAATGACTTACAGCTAAATTCTCTAATGCAGGGCCTTTTCCCATAGAGTTTTCTGACTAGAATGCTTTTCCCCTCAGGATTTACAACCCAAATGATATTAAATGCATTTCTTTTTAAAATTTTTATGGAAGGCTATGAAAATTTTATCATTGACTTCTAGGAAGCAGAAACCTATGAGGAAAGATGACTGAAGCTAACAAAATTCTAAAGGATATACATAAAATTACTCAATCAGTAATTGTAATAGTATAACTCTGTAGAGACATAATTGAGATTCATCTCAATGAATATGACCATTTACAGGCTGGGATACGGAGGCAAAGGCTACCCTCACACAGTGCAGGTGAGAATATTACTTGGCGCAGTTTTTTAAAAGGCTACTTGTCAACAGTTTCCTTTTTTTTTTTTTTTTTTTTGAGACGGAGTCTCACTCTGTCACCCAGGTTGGAGAGCAGTGGCAAAACCTCGGCTCACTGCAACCTATGCCTCCCTGATTCAAGGGATTCTCCTGTCTCAGCCTCCCAAGTAGCTGGGATTACAGGCTCGTGCTACTACACCTAGCTAATTTTTGTATTTTTAGTAGAGATGGGGTTTCACCATGTTGGCCAGGCTGGTTTCAAACTCCTGACCTCAGGTGATCTGCCCACTTAGGCCTCCCAAAGTGCTGAGATTACAGGTGTGAGCCACTGCGCCCCACCAACAGTTTCTTAAATAAAGTTTCGTGTACTCTTTGGCTCAGCAATTAAGCTGCCATGTAGAAATCCTTGCTGAAGTTTGAGAAGTCATATTTGCAAGGATGTTTATAATAACATAATACTTTTAACTCCAAAGAGTAGAAATAAAATATCTACCCTAAGGGTCTAATAACAAAAATTCTAGTACATTGCTATCATGGAATACTAGTTAGTTACAAAAAGGAATGAGATGTATATGCCTGTGCTCATATGGAAAGTTTCACCAAATCAATTACTAAGTGAAAATGTAAAGTTGAGAACAACTTGCACCATTCACCTTTGAATAAAATGTTGTATAATGATTATATACACAAAGTTGTATACGTTAGCATGTGCATAATGTTTTCCCCTCTCGACATGAGTAAAGTGTTACATCTACAGAAAGAGTCCAAAAAGGTGTCAGAGGATTCTGTTGCTTTCCAGTTAATATTTCTATACTACTTGAACATAACTCACCATGTATATGTATTATCAAAGCCCAGAAATGGAAAATTTGCGCACTGAAGTTTGAGGAATAAAGGACAGCTTGACTAAAATGACATCAATCCACTTGAAATTTTGCAGCCATCTGTGTGAATAAACGTTCTTTAAATACCTCTTGACTTCGACCCACTTGGATTTTGCTTTTGGATTATTTTTTTCACTTGGGTTGGTTACTTCCCATTTGGAGTTGATTATCTGATGCTTACTTTTTACTTGTCTGTGACAAACAGTTTATTAAGGCTGACTTAATTGACTTTTGCTACTTTCTCCTTGGATTCTGACTGCAGCTATGTTCTGCTTCCAAGTCAGTCCATTTTGGCTTCAGGTTCTATTCTTCAGTATGTCCACTTAATTCTAGACTCAACTTTCTCACTCTGACAATTTCAGCCAACAAATTCCTAGAATATGTTATCTTGCAAAAGAAAGTGGTAAGTAAGCAACTTTCTCAAAAGCATAAATATGCACTGCCATTTAAAAATTATTTTATCTCTAATTGATAAATAGTAATTATATATACTTAGGGGATACAAGGTGATGCTATTTTTTATATATATAGTGTATATATATATGTACGTATACACACACATTGTGAAATGATTATATCAAGCTAATTAATATACCCACTATCTCACAAACTTATCTTTGTAGTGGAAACATTTAAAATCTATTCTTTTAGGATTTTGAAATATACAACACATTATTATTTAACTATCACCACCATGCTGTTCAATAGAGCACTTATACTTATGCCTCCTCTCTAACTGAAATTTTGCACACTTTGACCAACATCTTTCCTTTCCCCATTCACCCCCTCACCCCCAGTCTCTGGAAAGCACCATTCTACTCTCTACCTCTAAGAATTTGTCTTTCTTAGATTTCACATATCTATGAGATCATGCGGTACTTGTCTTTCAATGCCTGGAATATTTCACTTGACATAATGTCTTCCAGGTTCATTCATGTTATCACAAATAATGTGTATTCAAAAGAACTGAAATTAGTTTGTCGAAGAGATATCTGCTCTCCCATGTTTGCTGCAGTATTATTTACAATAGCCAAGATATGGAAGAAACCTGAGTATCCATCAACATATGAATAGATAAAGAAAATGTAGTTTATATACACAATGGAACATTATTCAGACTTTTAAAAAAGGAGACTCTGTCATTTGCACTGCCATTTGTTTGGATTATAATTCTTAAAAGTTTTTGATCCAGGCATTTTCTGAAATAAACAAATCTAGAACTGGCACATTTACTGAAACCCTGGAGGCTTCTTAGAACTGGCTATTTACCTCTGCTTCCAACAACTCCAAAAATGGCTGTATGTTTTTCCAGGATTCCAACCCACCCTCCCTGCAACACTCCCAAAAGCTTAATGTGAAACCAAAAATACAGATGTCCATCCCCTTCTTGAATTGGAGAGAAACTAGAGAGGTGCCTTGAAACATATTAGGGTGAGCATAATTTAGTTTTTATCTCACTCTGAGTTGGGCAAAAATGTCCAACATAGAGCCCCAGGGCCAGAGAAAGAGAGTAGATATGGGCAAGAACCTGTAATCAAGTGCTTAGACCATGTCGCCTCTGGGAGAACTCAGAGGGTGAGCAGCTGGTGTACTGGAAGCCTCGCCTTAGCATTTAAAATAGAAAAGACAAGACTATTCTACTCAACACAATATATTCACCCAGGGTCTATGGCCCCCAAATCAGTATCACCTCCTGTTCTAGTTTAAAACCAAATGCCCTATCATACTATCAGACCTTTCTAGGCAGAATTTCCATGAGTGGGGCCCCAGATTCTGCATTTCTATCAAGCTCTTTGATGTCTAGGCAGTCAGTGTGGCACCTGACTCACACCATCATCAGAGCCATCCATTGAGCTGGTTATCCTTATCCAGTACCAGGCTGAGTCAAGCCAATTACAAATACTGCAGAGACAACAGGGATACCTGTTTGCTAGGGATTCCAGGATGGAATATAAGAAGATGGAGCCTCATTTGTAATAAACAATAATTGAACAAATGTATGTAAATGATAATCTCAGTTGGGTCAGGAAATACTCACCAACTGAAAAATAACCTCTGAAGCCCTCAGATGAAATCTTATCTTTAACCTCTAAGACTCCCTCTTTCCATGTTGCTGCAATGAGACCTCACTTGTCTGGTTGGTTAGTCCTCACTAATAGAAGAGAAGGAACCAACGCGGGAAAAGAAAAGTGATATCTGTTTGTACAAGATTTTCTCATGTGACAATGGGTGACTGTGCATTGCTGATATCTGGGGTGGGGGTGGGGGTGGGCAGAGGTTATAGATGCTCTTCTCACACTGACAAATACTGAAAATGGTTAGTGGAAATAATGGGATCAGACTCCCAGAAATCAAGGATGTCCCTTTTACTCCAATGTCTCCACCATAAGCTTTCAGGAGGGAGTCTCAGGTCGTAGATAGATGGTGAGTCAATCTCTGAATACCCCAGTTGTGATGCATATCTCAACCCAATGAGATCTAGGGCTGGAGTGTCGATTTCCCAATCCCTGAGTAAGGGATTGGGGAAAATACTGTTATTTTTATTTCTAGTATGCTTTAGACAGGTATTTACCCTACTTTGGGAAAATCAGTGAGAGTGTATATCCCCTAGCAAACCATCTACCACACAAGGCTATGGAGACAGAATGTCCAGTTTTGAAGTGCTTGGCTCTGCCTCCAGTTCTCCAGTGGAGACTGATATGCAGCAGCAGGTCCAAGGGTTGTGTGCCATCTGGGATCTGTTGACCCCTTTTCCTGAGCCCATGTTCAAATTGAGGTCTTTCTTCTATTACTTTAAACATATCCATGGGAAAGAAGGGACTCACAGTACCTATCCCCCAGGTGCAAGACTTTAATTAATCTCTGCAGTCAAGAGTAGAGTATTTATGCCTAAACTTTGATTTCTCCTATGTTAAGTAATGGACCAAATACATTCAGCAATATCCAATATATGTGATGGCTTCATCTCCAGAAAAGAGAACTACACATCTAAAATCAAATTTAAAACAAAAAACAGAAAGAGAGAAAAGCATATTTGGAGAATATTACAAGGTATTTAAATATGCAAAGCTATCCAAAGCACACACTTTTCACTTTTTTGAGGATAAAGGCTTTCAGATTAGAATATGCTTTAAACTGTACAGGTGGCAAGAAATGGATTAGAATTTCACTTCCTCTAGTGCATTCTAGAGCTGTATGTCAAAGTCCTCTGTATGCTTATATTGAATCAGACTTAGAAGCAAAACCAGAATAGTGAAGAAGATAAATACACAGAATAATCCCTTATGCAATCAACAGTTACACATATTACTTTCATAAACCCTTTATATCATCTCTGTCAATTAGTTTTTATCAGGACTTTTTGGAGTGTCACTTATAAATAAAGAAAATAAAGCTTATTCAAGTTAAATAATTGGGTTAATGTGTACCCAAATTGAAATCAAGTTTTATAGTTCTAAATCCCAAAGACTTCTTCATTGGACTTCCCGCTCAAATACTGATTGCCAGGTAGCCTCAGCAAATCACTCCTTACAGGTCTGTCTTGTAAAAACAGCAGTTGGATTATAGAATCTTTAATTAAGGCTAGTCATAGCAGGTATGGTTCCCAGGATTCTGTTTATTACAGGGCCCAGTTTCCTTCTACTTTGCCATAAACTGCTTTCCTGAATGAACAGCAGTGGGGCAAAGTATCCACAAGAAGCATCACCCACCCAAACTCTTTCCCATTTCAAGATATTTTTCAGTCCAATATCCAAACCGGAACCCAACATTTTCATTAATGAAAGGGGCCCATGGGTGTGTCATTCCACATGCGCTCATCATTTGTCTTGTTTTGACCAAAGTCATAAGTTTTGAAGCTAATACAACCAGTCACACTATCACTTGTAAAAGAAAACCTCCAGAAGATACGCATTTTATAGAGCAAAACAATGCAAAAACAACCACCACCACCATATCTCTGTTGATCTAGTCAATACCAAAATGCCCAACTGACTAAATCGACCATGCTGCTTCCAATCACATCAATGCCTCTACTTTTATACTGACTATTCTTTTGGGAAAATCAGTCTTGAAATCTCTGTTATTTAGAATAAGAGATAGGATTCCTAGAAGTGTACACTAATCTGCATAACCTTTCCTCCATTTTATACTATCATTGTATCATGTAATGTAAGTCATCGTCATATAGGGTGTCTAGAATTTTACACTAACAGAGAATGTTGGTTTCAAAAGCTTACCTGATGGAATTAGAAAACTGACTGCACATGCCATGCAAACGCCCACAGACCACGGCTGCTCTTGAAGTGTACTCTTGAAGTAACTCTCTCAATGCACGTTCAAAATTTAAAATCTCTATCCTCCTGCTGGGAACCCTAAGGGTGTGTATGGGATGGGGCAGGTGGGAGTGGCTGGGAAAGGCTGGCAGCAGATAGCGGCTATCACCATTAAGGACACAGCAGCAAGAAAAACGCACTTACTTGCTACGAAGCGACAGGTCTCCACCAGTGCCTGAGGGAATCTTCAGGAGCAGGGCTCCTTGGAGCCCTTTCCTCCTCCTGGGCTTCTCTTTCTCCACGGATGTCTCGGGTTTTCTGAGCTCTAGTTGTGGAGAAGCTGCTGTTAGGCTGGCGTCTGCCCTCACCAGCTGCGGCTCTGCAGTAAATGGGCCCACTAAATTTCCAGTTAGACACCGACTCCCTGGGGCGGCTCTCCAGCCGCTGACCCGGAGACCTCTCCTGCCCAGATGTCCAGTTGAGCCGCGCCCGCTGCTTGGAAGCTGTTTTCGTCTCCTTTCCACTCCTCCCTCCCCTCTCCCGGCCACTCCACTCTCTCCCCCGCCCTCATCTCCAGGCCAGTGCGCGACTTCAGCATCCAGATCGCGCGTGGCCGGGTGATATTGACAGAGACCTGCTGCAGCGGCAGTAACAGCAGCAGCTGTGGCGTCTCCTCCAGCCGCTGCCGGGAAGGGAGAGAGGAAGAGGAGTGGGGGTTGATGAGGAGGGGAAGAGGGGAGAGGGTCTTCAGAGCCTGAAGGAATGAAGGGGCTAGGGAACAGCCAAGGGGGAGAGGGAAAGAAGGAGTGCGGTGCAGCTAAGTTGGGGGGGAAGGGAGAGTGAAAATGAGGGAGAGGAGAGGAAGACAGCAAACTCTGGTACTCTGGTTCTTTAACCTCCAGTTGTATTCTCTCTCCCCTTGCCTAGGTGGTCCAGCAGAACTTAGAGGGGCAATTGTCAACCTGCAGCATTCAAATCTGGGCATTGCTGTAGCTAAGAGTTTGTAATCTTGTTGTTGTCGTGTGAGTCTGTGTGTAGCTGTTTTTAGGAAAGAGTCAAGAGTCGGCTGGAGCTGCTTTGTACTCTGGATCGCTTTCCCACTCTAGTGATTTGAAACACGAGGGACAGAGGAAAAATTATGTTTATTTTAGAGAACTGCGGCAATACAGTGTAGTTTGGGAGTGAAGGCAAGAGGGGTTGGACCTTCTTCCCAAAGGCCACACCACAGAACCTTCATTTTGTCACCCTATTTTGTGCACACATCACATCACTTACTTCAAAAATATATCAGCATATGTCTCTGAATGATAAGAACTTCTTAAGATTTTAACTCAATACCCTGGTCACATCTAAAAATTAACAACAATTATTTTGTAGCATCAAACATTCACTTGATTTCTTTTTAATGGACAACTGACTGATTGCAGGCTTCTCTTCTCCACACTCGGGTGATGATGCAAATGAATTTTCTAGAGCATAAAACTTTCCCTTAGAGCAGTCTGACACACATATCCCTTTTCACCCAGTAACATTCTACACACCTTTCCGTACATTCAAACACAATATAAATTTAAAGAACTTAATAATATCAAATATTTCAAAGTTCAAGTATGATATTTAAAATAAAAAGAAGTACTGCTTTTTATAATGTGTAATGAACAGGCAGTTGATCCCAAGATATTGTACAAACCAGTCATATAAATGAGAGGCAAATAGATGGGAAATCAATGGTGTTGGTTTTATATTCTGAGTTGGCCAGCCATTTTCTTGTTTTGGAACAAATATTTGTTTTGGAACAAATATTTGGCACTACAGTTATATAATGGTTATATAATATTACCAGGTGGGATCTGAAAAGTTTTGGCAATTACTGTGCCCCTAATAATGAGCTGAGGATCCTTCCTCCCCTATTGAGTTTCTCAGCAGGAGGAACTATGCAGTGGAGAGTCTGTTTTCAACATTTCTGCCTTAAGAACTTTATAAGCATATTTCTAAACTGTGCTTTCTAGGAATGTATTCAGCAGGTGGAAGCTCTAGACACTGCATACTCTCCCATGTCAGGAGAGAAGTTGGCTCTATCACGCTACACTTGAACCAGATATGCCCCTGTGGGCATTGGCTTCCTTTCAGTCTGTTTAAATGGGAGCTGTTATTAGAGATGTCAGTGTCAGAAGTGTGGATGGACCTGATGTTTCGATTCTCAAAAAACTTCTCTACATCCAGAGTTGATGAAACCCTGTATAAAAAAAGACAAGCAAACAGCTCTCCCAAAACACACTCAAACAAACCCAAAACTCTTTCTTTGGAGCTATGTTCTCCAGTTGCATCATCTTTTTCTACCTGGCTACATGGTAGCCATCACATTCTGCCTTTATGGACACTCTTATTTGTTAACAATTTATTTTGTGGTTGATAGTCTTTCCCACCATTCACACTCTTGCTTTCCTTCTTAAAAACTTTCTCATCCATTTGAATACCAACAAGTATTTGGATGAAGCGTCCAACAGCCTAACTTCTGATTTCATCCCTAATGGATTATCATTTTCTCCACATCATCTCTGCTATCAATTCCCACTTTCACCGTTTGAATCCTATCATAGTTAGCAACTGCTTTGTATTTCTTCTTAGCACTTATCTGGCATGCTAAATATCTATTGCTTATTTGTTTATTTTCTGTCTTGTTCCACTAGAATGCATTCTGCATGACAGCTGATACTTGTTTATTCCCTGTTCTACAATAGGGCTTAGAAGAGAGGATGTAGTAGAGTAGGTACCAGTATATTTGCTAAAGTATTGAGCATCATGCATGACCTAATCTACTCTATGCTTTGTGTGCAAATGTGGAGATTCACTATAGGAATAGACCATAGATCACATGTAATATAAAGAACATGAGAATTGTTTGTTGGTCTGTTTCATTCTTAAACCCTGGTGCTTGGATGCTTTAAATCTTCTATAACATATAGGTGTGAGAATTTCCTTTGGCTTCAGAATCTTGACATACAGCATGGGTCTGCCTGAAAAGAAATGGTAAAAATAAGAAAGTTCAGTCCTGTCTATGGGGAATACCAAGGGATGCAGAGAAATAAAGCACTCAGCCTCAAACCTAAGCTATTTTTGATAATAGCCATTCTAACATGTGTGAGGTGATATCTCATTCTGACATTATCAAAAAGATGAATGATAACAAGTGTGGGTGAGGATGTAGAGAAAAGAGAACCCTGTCCAGTGTTGGTGGGAATGTAAATTAGTACAGCCATTTTGGAAAAGGGCAAACTCAAAAAACTAAAAATAGAATTACCACATGATCTAGCAGTCTCACTCCTGGGTATATATCCAAAGGAATTTAAATTTCTATGTCAAAAGGATAGTTGCAGTCCCATTTTAATTCAGCATTATTCACAGTAGCCAAGATATGGAAGCAACCTATATGTTTATTGATGGATAACTAGGTAAAGAAATGTGGTATATATACAAAATTAAGTACCATACAGCCTTTACAAAGAAGGAAATTATGTCATTCAAGACAAGGTGATACTAGTGTACATTATGTTAAATTAAATAATCCAGGCAGAGGATGATAAATGCCACATGATCTCACTTATATGTGGAACTAAAAAAGTCAATCTCATATAACAGAGACTAGAAAGGTGGTCTCCAGAGGCTTGGTTGGGAAGGGGAGGGAGAAGGAAATACAAAATGTTGATCAAAGGGTACAAAGTCTCAGTTAGAATGGATGAATACATTTTAGTGATCTCTTGCATTGCATGGTGACTACAGCTAAAAATAACGTATTGCATATTTGAAAATTGCTTAAAGAATAGATTTTTTAACATTCTCACTACAGAAAAAAGGATAAGCTGGTGAGACAATGGATATGTTAATTAGCTTGATTCAATGTTTTACAATGTATATACAAATCAAAGCATCACAGTGTACCCCATAAATATACGCAATTATTTATTAATTTAACATAAAGTAAAATAAAATAAAATAAAATTCAAAAAAGGGAGCTGTGCTTCTTAGAATGCATTCAGAAGGTAGAAGATCTAGACCCAAATGTTCTGTGTTGTCAAGAGAGAAACCTCCTCTTTCACACTGCACTTGAACCAGATAGGCCTTGGGAGACATCACTTTCCCTTTAGCCTATTTAGATAAGGGTTGGTTATTCTTACCTCAAACACATCAGTGTCAAGAGTATGAATGGATACTTCCCATAGCTTTATTATAGGATAATATAAAATAGAGACTGATTTTGGATCGCTGTCACAATGCAAGCCTAGAAAAATGAATATAATGTGAACTATATTATAGAATCATGTCTTTCTGAATCACTTGAATTTTATGATTTTTTTATTTTATTTTATTTTATTTTATTTTTTGAGACAGAGTCTGGCTCTGTTGCCCAGGCTGGACTGCAGTACTATGATCTCAGCTCACTGCAATCTCTGCCTCCCAGGTTCAAGCAATTCTCCTGCCTCAGCCTCTCAAGTAGCTGGGATTACAGGCGTGTCCCACCATGCCTGGCTAATTTTTGTATTTTTAGTGGAGGCGGGGTTTCACCATGTTGACCAGGCTGGTCTTGAACTCCTCACCTCAAGTGATCTGCCCTCCTCAGCCTCCCAAACTGCTAGGATTACAGGCGTGAGCCACCATGCCTGGCCTTTTATATTCTTAATACTTCATATATTCTTTTGCAAATGCAGGTTATCTTTTCAAGTGCTATGGGCAGTATCGCTGGCAAATACCTATTGTCTTTTTTTTTTTTTTTTTTTTAATAATACATTTAGGGGCTGCAAGTGCAGATGTCTTATATGGATTGTGTTGAAGTCTGGCCTTTCAGTGTACCCCTCACCTGAGGCAATTTTCAACCCTTGCTCCTTCCCATGTTCCCACCTTTTGTAGGTTCCAATGTGTTTTATTCCACTCTGTGTCTATATGTACCCATTGTTTAGCTCTCACTCATGAGAACGTGTACAAATACATCTTATTTGTTCCTTTCAGTTTTTTATCATCCTTACATGCCTGCACAAACACAGTACTGCCCAGAATCAGTTTCTTGTCATTGTTCTTATGTGTACAACATTCAACTTATGATTCTAACTATTAATACTCATGTGTTTGAGTTCCTTGGAATTGCTCTAGAAAACCTTGCTGCAATCTTCAACCCTGTCCTAAGTTCCAGAACTATAAGAATCTGTATCCAATCAGTGAAAAAAACTGTGAAGAGCTGTTTGCGAATCACAGAGGAGAAAAGTAAACAACTTGTTTCTCAGGGATTCTCAGAAATGAAAGAACAGGTCATAGATGATAAGAGTCACTTGGACCTCTCTCCAAAAATGTAGACAAAATCCCCTCTAGACTATTGATAATTCATTGATACATTTCTAAACTGGTTTCAATTTTCCTAAGATATATACGTAAACACATTGTCCCAGTTCTACTTTTCAAATATGTTCCAAAGTCAGGCATAGTCAATACAAATCTTAGAAAACAAAGTCGACTTAACATTAGAAATCAGCAGAGAAAATATGTCAAACATCTCATTAAGAAAACAGACTCATAATATAAGTTGGACATTTTATACCTGTTATTATTTAATACTTTGTATTCCCTAAAACAGATTCCAAAAATCATAGGAACATCTGGAGTTTGTGTTCAAAATGTTCCTGACCATAATACATTCCATTACCAATTTCATGTCCAAAAATTCTCTCTCAAGTAATTCCCAGTCAGGCTTGGCAGAAGCCCAGGATAGTATATTTTCAAGTGAAAAAATAAAATACAATTACACAGATAGTTACAAAGTTGTAATCTGTCATTTTTCTAGAAGTCCCATTGTTACTTGTGTGTATATACATGAAATAGTTGAATATGTGCATGCCATGTGCAAAAGTCAGAATTGACTGCTGTAATAAAAAAAAAAAACTAAAATAATAGTGGCTTGAATAAAACAGAAACTTATTTCTCTCAAACCTATGATTCTAGGTATAAGCAGTCCAGGGCTACAAAATACAAAGGAATCAGGACATTTTCAATCTTGTTGGTTTTTCTACCTCTAGAGAACAACCCCCACTTGCATGAATGAGGATGGATTAACAACACTTTTACATTCCAGGCAATGGAAAAATAGAATAGAGGAAACTAGAAGTATTAATTAATACCTTCTCGAGTTCATATCTTTTTAGCCAGAACTTAACCCCATAGACACAACTGGTTGCAAGGAAAGGTGAGTAATGTCATATTTATTTTGGTGCCTATTTCAAGAGCTAAAAATTGAGGTTTCCAATAAGGTAGATAAAGGTAACAGTAAGTTTGGGGGGATGACCAACACTTCTGTCATGCCATGTCTGTGTCTACAGTTGACATTCTGTTTGGAATGGATGTCCCTGCTGAATTAGGAAAAATGTGTGACTTTCAAAGATTTTAGAACTTGCAAAAGCATAATCAAACTTACCAACAAACCTTTCCTCTAACCTAAATTAGAATTATGAAGCAAGGAATTCATACTGAAGAATTGAATACTATAATAATCGATTCTAGTTTATTTCCTCAAATTCACTAGGTTTCACAGTTATATTATTTCATTTATTTCTACCACTTTGTGTTTGGTTTGATAAGACACCAGCTCAAAATTTTTCTCACGTGTTTTTTCCTTCCCCAATTATTTAAGACAAGGAAAACAAACCCCAGAAATTCCTAACTACATTTTCAGTGAAACTATGAAACATCTGTAACATCAAAATATACAATATTAAATAGAATGTAGATGGAAAAGTTAAAAATGATTTAGTAAAGTAAAACAAAGAAAGTCTAACTTAATTGTCTGTAAAAAGTGAAACTGGTAAGAATCAAGCTAATTCTATCTACAGACAACTATGGCATCTCAGTCCTTGAAGAGACCTTGTTATTTTGCAAATGGACAAGGTTGGATGCTGAAAACAAAGTTGTTTGAACATCTTTAGGCCACCAGAAGGCCAGCTCCAACTTACCCTGACTACTGCTCTCATCCTCTACTTAAGGTGAGAAGTATGTTCTCTAGAAAATCTGCATTATAGCGTCTTGAAATCTGAGGTATTAAACACAGAAGATGAAGAGAAGTGCTGCCCTGGAAGCAAGAACATTAAAAAGTTTGTATTCTAAATCATGAGATTCTTCCCCTCACTCCAGGTTCTTTCCCTTACTCAGAACCCAGAAATCCGGTCCCTACATTTTATATTTCAGAAGGACTGTTCTAAAGTCTTCCTCTGAAAAACCTACCTGACCCATAGGGGTAGACCCACTGATATTGGCATTTTAGTGTCCTCAACAAAGAAGTTAACTGATTACAGGCTCATCTTAGAATAAAGCCTTCTAATCCTCAAGATTGACTTCCTAAACTCCCAAACATATGTATAAATACATAGAGTATCCTGTTGGTTTCTTAGTGATCACTAACCAAGAATCACTGGATATTTGAGGAATGCCTTCAGCATGGCAGAGAAAAATTGAAACAAACTTATTGAAAGAAGTGATTTAGTGGAGGTAGAGATCGTAAGGCACAGAAGAAAATTCAAACATAGTACGACCAATATGAGAAATAAGAGAGGTATATTTATGAAGCAAGAAGAGGATGCCGTATTTTAAAGGAACAGAATAGACAAATACTGTATGATCTCATTTACATGTGGAATCTGAAAAACTCCACCTCATTGAAGCAGAGTGTAAAAATGTGGTTTCCAATGGCTGGGACATAGGAGAAATAAGGAGAGGAGATGTTGGGAAAAGGGCACAAACTTTCAGTTATAAGATGAATAAATTTTAGGGATCTTGTGTACAGCATGATGACTACAGTCAGTAATACTTTATTTTTTTGTCAGAATTTGCTAAGAGAGTATATCTTAAGTGTCCTCACCACAAACACACACCCACACAAATAGTAATTATGTGTAATAATGAATGTGTTGATTAATTTGACCATGGTAATTATTATAGAATATATACATATGTTAAATGATCTCATTGTACACCTTGAATATATGTAACTTTTATTTCTCAATTAAACCTCAATAAAGCTAAAACATAAAGGAGCAGTATATGAAAGAGCTCTTGGAAATTTAATCTATGAGAGCTTATTATTATTATTATTAAATGATTTGGTAATAAAATTATGGAAATTATCAAGAATGTATGGGAAAAAAGGACAAAGAGAACATTTAACTTCAAAGTGAAAAAATGTGACAAACCCTATTTCTGCCAGGTGATCAAGGTCAGCATCAACAGTCATAAATCATATTGATTGTATGTACCTTCGATATGTGATATCATGAAAATCGCACTTTACCTCTGTGATATTCCTCCAAAATCCCTTATCATCAGACTAATAATGAGGGAAACATCAGACGAATTCCAATAGAAGAACAACCTACAATATACCCAGCACTCTTCAAAACTGTTAAAGAAATCAAAACAAGGAAAGTTTAGGAAACATCCATGTCCAAAAGGAGCCTAAGGATATGACAACTAAATGTAATATGGCAAGTTGAATGGGATCCAAGAACAGAGAAAGGACACCAGGTAAAAACCAAAGAGATCTGAATTAACCATGTACTTTAGTTAATAATTATGTCTCAACATTGTTTTATTGATTGCAACAAATGTACTCTATTAATGTAAAATGTTAATAATAGAGTAAATTGTGTGTATATCTTGGGGGTATATGAGTATTCTTTGTAATATTTTCTCAATTTTTTGCTAAATTTAAAACTTTTCTAAAAAGTAAAGTCTATTATTTAATTTTTTTAAAAAAAGTCCTGTTTGTGTAGGCAAGACTCATTGATGGATGCCAAGATTAGTGAAAGAAAGTATTTGCACAGTCTCAAAGAATCTATAGGATAGGTATTCATTACAAAGGGGAAAATAGTAACTTTATAGTGGATTATCCTGACAAAGGCCAACATAATCAAATGACCAAAGTTAATATCACCAATAATAAGACTTCGGGTACCATGTTTCTCCGATATAATTCACTGTAAAGGCATCAATATAATTTCTGTGGTATTTTCCCAAATATGCATAAATTCAATATAAACCAGAGAATACATCAGAGCAGCTCAAATTAAGGAATATTCCACAAAATAGTCAGTCCATCCTCTTCAAAGTGTCAAGGTTTTGAAAGGCAAAGAAAGACCAAGGAACAGTCATGGATTATAGGAGACTAAGGCAATATAACAATTAAATATAGCATGGAACTCTGAAACGATCTTTTTTTCCATTACTCTTTTGTATCAAACATTTATTTTATTTTACATTTTATTTTAAGTTCTGGGATACATGTGCAGTATGTGCAGGTTTGTTACATAGATATCCACGTGTCATGGTGGTTGGGTACAGCTATCAACCTGTCATCTAGGTTTTAAGCCCCACATGCATTAGGTATTTGTCTTAATGCTCTCCCTCCCCTTGCTCCCTACCCTCTGATAGGCCCAGAGTGTGACATTCCCCTCCCTGTGTTCATATGTTCTCATTGTTCAGCTCCCACTTATGAGTGAGAAGATGTAGTGCTTGGTTTTCTGTTTCTGTGTTAGTTTCATGAGAATGATGGCTTCCAGCTTCCCTGGAAAGGGAACCCTGCAAAGGACATGAGTTCATTCTTTTTTTATGGCTGCATAGTATTCCATAGTGTATATGTGCCCCATTTTCTTTATCCAGTCTATCATTAATGGGCATTGGGGTTGGTCCCAATCTTTGTTATTGTAAATAGTGCTGCAATAAACATATACATGCATGTGTCTTCATAGTAGAATGATTTACAATGCTTTTGGGTATATACCCAGTAATTAGATTGCTGAGTTAAATGGTACTTCTGGTTCTAGATCCTTGAGGAACCACCACACTGTCTTGCATGATGGTTGAACTACTTTGCATTCCCACTAACAGTGTAAAAGAGTTCCTAATTCTCCACAGTGCTGCCAGCATCTGTTGTTTCCTGACTTTTTAATGATCACCTTTCTAACTGACATGAGATGATATCTCATCGTGATTTTGATTTGCATTTCTCTAATAACCAGTGATGATGATTTTTTTATATGTTTTTGGCCGCATAAATGTCTTCTTTTGAGAAGTGTCTGTTCATATCCATTGCTCACTTTTTGATGGGGTTGTTTTTTTCTTGTAAATTTGTTTAAGTTCCTTGTAGATTCTGGACATTAGACCTTTGTCAGATGGATAGGTTGTAAAACTTCTCCGCTTCTGTAGGCTGCCTGTTCACTCTGATGATAGTTTCTTTTGCTATGCAGAAGCTCTTTAGTTTAACTAGATCTCATTTGCCAGTGTTGTCTTTTGTTGCAGTTGCTTTTGGTGTTTCAATCATGAAGTCTTTGCCCACGCCTATGTCCTGAATGGTACTGCCTAGGTTTTCTTCTAGGGTTTTTATGGTTTTAGGTTTCACATTTAAGTCTTTAATCCACCTTGAGTTAATTTTTGTATATGGTGTAAGGAAAGGGGTTCAGTTTCTCTTTTCTGCATATGGCTACCCAGTTTTCCCAACATCATTTATTAAATAGGGAATCCTTTTCCCTGCTTGTTTTTGTCATGTTTGTTGAAGATCAGATGGTTGTAGATATGTGGTGTTATTTCTGAGGTCTCTGTTCTGTTCCATTGGTTTATATATCTGTTTTGGTAGTAGTAACATGCTGTTTTGTTTACTGTAGCCTTGTAGCGTAGTTTGAAGTCAGGTAGCGTGATGCCTCCACCTTTGTTGTTTTTGCTTAGGATTGTGTTGGTTATACGGGCTCTTTTATGGTTCCATATGAAATTGAAAGTAGTTTTTTTCTAATTCTGCAAAAAAAGTCAATGGTAGCTTGATAGGAATAGCATTGAATCTACAAATTACTTTGGGCAGTATGGCAATTTTCATGATATTGATTCTTCCTATCTGTGAGCATGGATTTTTTTTTTTTTTTCATTTCTTTGTGTTCTCTTTTATTTCCTTGTGCAGTGGTTTGTAGTTCTGCTTGAAGTGGTCCTTCACTCAGGGAAAGTGCTTGTAAGTTGTATTCCTAAGTATTTTATCCTCTTTGTAGCGATTGTGAATGGGAGTTTACTCATAATTGGCTCTTTACTTGTCTATTATTGGTGTATAGAAATGCTTGTGATTTTTGCACATTGATTTTGTATCCTGAGATTTTGCTGAAGTTGCTTATCAACTTAAGGAGTTTTTGGGCTGAGACAATGAGGTTTTCTAAATATATAATCATGCCATCTGAAAACAGGGACAATTTGACTTCCTCTCTTTCTATTTGAATACCCTTTATTTCTTTCTCTTGCCTGAAGTTCTGCCCTGGCCAGAACTTCCAATACCATGTTGAATAGGAGTGGTAAGTGAGGGCATCCTTGTCTTGTGCCAGTTTTCAAAGGGAATGTTTCCAGTTTTTCTCCATTCAATATGATATTGGCTATGGGTTTGTCACAAATAGCTCTTATTTTAAGATATGTTCCATCAATCCCTAGTTTATTAAGTTTTCAGCATGAACAGATGTTGAATTTTATCAAAGGCTTTTTCTGCGTCTGTAGAGATTATCATGTGGTTTTTGTCCTTGGTTCTGTTTATGTGATGGATTACATTTATTGATTTGCATATGTTGAACCAGCCTTGCATCCCAGGGATGAAGTCGACTTGATAGTGGTGGATAAGCTTTTTGATATGCTGCTGGATTTGGTTTTCCAGTATTTTATTGAGGATTTTTGCATTGGTGTTCATCAGGGATATTGGCCTGAAATTTTCTTTTTTTTTTGTCGTGTCTCTCCCAGGTTTTGGCATCAGGATGATGCTGGCCTCATAAAATGAGTTAGGAAGGAGTCTTTTTCTATTGTTTGGAATAGTTTCAGAAGAAATGGTACCAGCTCCTCTTTGTACCTCTGGCAGAATTTGGCTCTGAATCCGTCTGGTCCTGGACTTTTTTTGGTTGGTAAGCTATTAATTACTGCATCAATTTCAGAACTTGTTATTGGTCTGGGATTCGACTTCTTCCTGGTTTAGTCTTGTGAGGATGTATGTGTCCAGGAATTTATCCATTTCTTCGAGATTTTCTAGTTTATTTGCATATAGTTGTATGTAGTATTCTCTGATGGTAGTTTGAATTTCTGTGGGATCAATGGTGATATCTCCTTTATTATTTTTTATTGTGTCTATTCGATTCTTCTCTCTTTTCTTCTTTATTAGTCTAGCTACTGGTCTATTTTGTTAATCTTTTCCAAAACCCAGCTCCTGGATTCATTGACTTTTGAAGGGATTTTATGTCTCTATCTCCTTCATTTCTCCTCTGATCTTAGTTATTTCTCATCATCTGCTGGCTTTTGCATTTGTTTGCTCTTGCTTTTCTAGTTCTTTTAATTGTGATGTTCTGGTGTCAATTTCAGATCTTTCCAGCTTTCTGAAGTAGGCATTTAGTGCTATTTCCCTCTTAACACTGCTTTTGCTGCATCCCAGAGATTCTGGTACATTGTATCTTTGTTCTCATTGGTTTCAAATAATTTCTTTATTTCTGTCTTAATTTCGTTATTCACCCAGTAGTCATTCAGAAGCATGTTGTTCTATTTCCATGTAGTTGTGCAGTTTTGAGTGAGTTTCTTAGTCCTAAGTTTTAATTTGATTGCAGTGTGGTCTGAGAGATTGTTATAATTTCCGTTCTTTTGCGTTCACTGTGGAGTGTTTTATTCCAATTATGTGGTCGATTTTAGAATAAGTGCCATATGGTGCTGAGAAGAATGTATATTCTGTTGATTTGGGGTGGAGAGTTCTGTAGATGTCTATTAGGTCTGCTTGGTCCAGAGCTGAGTTCATGTACGGAATACCCTTGTTAATTTTCTGTCTCTTTGATGTGTCTAATATTGACAGTGGGATGTAAAAGTCTCCCACTATTATTGTGTGGGAGTCTAAATCTCTTTGTAGGTCTCTAAGAATTTGTTTTATGAATCTGGATGCTTCTGTGTTGGATGCAAATATATTTCGGATAGTTAGCTCTTCTCATGGCATTGATCCCTTTGCCATTGTGTAATATCTTTCTTTGTCTTTTTTGATCTTTGTTGGTTTAAAGTCTGTTTTATCAGAGACTAGGACTGCAACTCCTGCTTTTTTTTTTCGAGGTGGGGGGAGGCTTTCCATTTGCTTGGTAAATATTCCTCCATCCCTTTATTTTGAGCGTATGTGTGTCTTTGCACATTAGATGAGTCTCCTGAATACAGCATACTGACGGTTCTTGACTCTTTATCCAATTTGCCAGTCTATGTCTTTAAATTGGGATATTAGCCCTTTTACATTTAAGTTTAATATTGTTATGAGTGAATTTGATCCTGTCATCATGATGCTAGCTGGTTATGTTGCACATTAGTTGATGCAGTTTCTTCATAGTGTCATGTCATTGGTATTTATATTTTGGTGTGTTTTTGCAGTGGCTGGTACTGGTTTTTCCTTTCCATACTTAGTGCTTCTTTCAGGAGCTATTGTAATGCAGGCCTGGTGGTGACAAAATCTCTCAGCATTTGTTTGTGTGTAAAGGATTTTATTTTTCCTTCACTTATGAGGCTTAGTTTGGCTAGATAGGAAATTCTGGGTTGAAAATTATTTTCTTTAAGAATGTTGAATACTTGCCCCTACTCTCTTCTGACTTTTAGGGTTTCTGCAGCCTGATCTGCTGTTAGTCTGATGGGCTTCCCTTTGTAGGTAAACTGACCTTTCTCTCTGACTGTCCTTAACATTTTTTCCTTCATTTCAGCCTTGGAGAACCTGATGATTATGTGTCTTGGGGTTGTTCTTCTCGAGGAGTATCTTAGGGGTGTTCTCTGTGTTTTCTGAATTTGAATGTTGGCCTGTCTTGCTATGTTGGGGAAGTTCTCCTGGATAATATTGTGAAGTGTGTTTTCCAACTTGGTTCCATTCTTCCTGTCACTTTCAGGTACACCAATCAATCGTAAGTTTGGTCTTTTCACATAGTCCCACATTTCTTGGAGGCTTTTTTCATTCCTTTTTGTTCTTTTTTTCTCTACTCTTGTCTTCACACCTTATTTCAGCAAGTTGACCTTCAATCTCTGATATCCGTTCTTCTGCTTGATTGATTCAGCTAATGATACTTGTGTATGCTTCTGCTTCACAAAGTTCTTGTGCTGTGTTTTTCATCTCCATCAGGTCATTTATGTTCCTCTCTAAACTGGTTATTCTACTTAGCAGTTCCTGTAACCTTTTATGAAGGTTCTTAGCTTCCTTGCATTGGGTTAGAATATGCTCCATTAGCTCAGAGGAGTTTGTTATTACCCACCTTTGGAAGCCTACTTCTCTCAATTCATCAGTTCCATTCTCCATCTAGTTTTGTGCCCTTACCAGAGAGAAGTTGTGATCATATGAAGGAGAAGAGGCATTATGCTTTTTGGAATTTTCAGCATTTTTGTGCCGGTTTTTCCTCATCTTTGTGGATTTATCTACCTTTGATCTTTGAGGCTGATGCTCTTTGGATGAGGTTTTTTGTGGGGGTCCTTTTTGATGATGTTGATGTTGTTGCTGCCTGTTAGTTTTTCTTCTAATAGTCAGGTTCCTCTTCTGCAGGTTGGCTGAAAATTGCTAGAGGTCTACTCCAGACGGTTTAGCCGGGTATCACCAGTGGAGGCTGCAGAACATCAAAGATTGCTGCCTGCTCTTTCCTCTGGAAGCTTCGTCCCAGAGGGGCACCCGCCTAATACCACTGGAGCTCTCCTGTATGAGGTATCTGTTGACTCCCTTTGGGAGGTCTCTCCAAGTCAGGAGGCATGGGGGTTAGGGATCCACTTGAGGAGGCAATCTATCCCTTAGCAGAGTTTGAATGCTGTCCTGGGAGAATCCTCCTTGTCAGGATCAGCTGCTCTCTTCAGAGCTGGCTGGCAGGAAAGGTTAAGTCCACTGAAGCTGCACCCACAGCCATCCCTTCTCCCAGGTGCTCTGTCCCAGGTAGATAGGACTTTTATCTGTAAACCCCTGACTGATGCTGCTGCCTTTTCTTCAGAATTGCCCTGCCCAGTGAGCAGGAATCTAAAGACGGAGTCTGACGACAGCTGCTTTGCCACGTTGTGGTGAATTCCACCCAGTCCAGACCTCCCAGCCTCCTTAGCACTCTCAGGGGGAAACCGCCTACTAAAGCCTCAGTAACGGTGGATGCCCCTCCCCCTACCAAGCTCCATCATCCCAGGTCAACTTCAGACTGCTGTGCTGGCAGTGAGAATTGCAAGCCTGTAGTTCTTAGCTTTGTGGGCTCCATGGGAGTGGGACCTGCTGATGAGACCACTTGTCTCCCGGGCTTCAGTCCCCTTTTCAGGGGAGTGAATGGTTCTGTCTTGCTGGGGTTCCAAGTGCCACTGGGGAATACACACACAAAAAACTCCTACAGCTGGCTCAGTGTCTGCCCAAACAGCAGCCCAGTTTTGTGCTCGATACCCAGGGAGGCACACGAGGGACTCTCTTGATCTGCAGATTGCAAAAACCACGGGAAAAGTACAGTATCTGGGCAGGGCAGCACAGTCCCTCACGGCTTCCTTTGGCTAGGGGAGGAAGGTCCCCTGGCTCCTGGCACTTCCCAGGTGAGGCAATGCCCCACCCTGCTTCTGCTCACCCTCCATGGGCTGCACCCACTGTCTAAGCAATCCCAATGAGATGAACTGGGTACCTCAGTTGGAAATGCAGAAATCACCCGCCTTCTGCGTTGGTCTCACTGGGAGCTGCAGACTGGAGCTGTTCCTATTCGGCCATCTTGCCAGATTGCCTGAAATGGATCTTGAACCAGAAAAATGGCACTGATGGGCACTAGCGAGATTCCAATGAAGTCTGTAGATTAAAAACAAGAACAAGGGACTGGGCTATAAATGATATCAAACATATCAATAGCAGCATTGGAATCCAGAAGACAATGGAGTGGCATATTTAAATTTCTATACAAAATTTATCTCTAATCTAGAATTCTATACACATTCAGGCCACAAATCAATATGAGAGATTACAAATAATTTTTAAACATGGAAGTTCCCCAAAATGTATTTTATGTTCACTTTTTCACCTTTATGTATTCTTGCTAAAGAAGTTATTGGAAAGTGTAATATATCCAAAGAGGAAGCAAAATGAAACAGTTCCTGGTATCAAATGAACAGGATTTCAATATATGAGAAATGCAAAGAGGCATTTCCTCATGATGTGAATGGATGTGCCAACAGGGAGATGCACAGGAGGCTCCAAGGGCACTCGCTGCAGATTGGAGGTGGAGGAACATGGTGTATTACAGAAATGAAAGGTGTGAGGATACTTGGCGAATGGTTAAAAAAAAAATACATTTAAAAAGTTATCCAAATATTAACTCTAAGAAAAACAAATACCTCTATATATACACCTATATATTTGAAGAAATATGATTACAGTACTCTCTGACTCAACAGAATCATAATTATGAAAATAACCAGTGTGGACTTAATCAGTGTCATATAACCACATGGCAGAATGACTGCATGGAAAGTGAATGAATGAGAGGTAAAATGTTCATTTTATATAATAGAAATGTGATAGATAATATCTCATATGGATGAATTAGAAGCCAGCAGTTTTTATGTATTTTTTGTAAATGTGGTAGAACATTACAGGTGAAATCACTAAAACGATTGAAATGAGTGGTTATCAGGAAGATAATTCAGGAAGATGAGAGAGTTTTATGTCTTTTAGGACTATTTAACTTTTTAAACTATGTTCATGTTTTACCTGAATAAAACATAAAAATAAATTGAAAATAAATATATAATTTTTAGGCCACAATCACACCAACATGAAAATAATAAACAATGTCCCAACTTTTGTCCTGATTGATGCTTTATCTCTTAATCCACCTGAAAAAAAATAAACGTGGAGTAATATATTTCACAAAACAGCAATTCAAGAGGTGGCTCTACAAATAGAGGGTATCCCCATCTTTTCACCTCAGCAGGTATGAGGTGAATTTCCAGAAAAATAACCAGATCACGAATAGGCTTTTCTTTTGTTAAATCAATATTGCATTTATAGCTATAACCCAAGAAATCTCCTTCCATCCTCCTTCCAAAGCCCACCCCTCCATTCAGCTGAGCCCTCAGGATGAGTTACAGACCTTACCTTATCACCTCCCCTGCATTGGCAACTCTCTCCCCTCTCCCAAAACGAATTGCCTTCTTCAAGGAAACAGAATAGAATTGTCCTTCAGGACTCCTCCCTCAATATCATAGCTTAGGGAGGAACAAATCTTGAAGGACTCATCAGTCAACTTGGAATGAAATGCTCCAGGAGGAGCAACAGCATCTGTCTGCACAACAAATACCAGCTGGGATAAAAAAACTGATCATCTAAATCCATTATTCCAGAATGTTTACAAACAAAGAAATTAGGATTTTTCTTCAACATACTAATATGTTTCTTCTGTTTATACAAAAGCATGGAAGAATTAATTATTACTTAATCATGAGTCAGGGACTTCTCCAAAAGTATCTCAAGCTATTTTGCCTCTTGCTGTATTTTCTTTTCAATTGTTTGTCCATTTTTAAAGTCCTTAAGGAATCCTTTCTGCATCCTACCAGACTGAGTTAGCTGGCCAAGTTATGGGCTTTCATATTACATTTATAACTAAGTTATTCATTTTGTCACTATTTGTTTAATTGTACTTTCTTCCCAGAGTGTGACACTGGAGGAGACGGAGAATGTATCTCTTTCTTACCAGGAGGTCTCAGTGTTTTAGACACTCAGATATATGTTTATTTGTTTTTGACTGATAGGCTGTAGGAGCGAACAGCTAAAATTATGAGCTTTGGAGACTCAAGAATTGTTGCATATATTAAGTCATCTGTAAAAAAAGATAATAATGTACAGTACATATGTCTAAAGTAATTAGAAAGACTACATGATGCAATAGGGCTCTTCAAGATGGTAATTACTTTAAAAATGTCACATTTTACTTATTTTTGGATTTTTGATAATAGAGTCCTTCGAGACAATCAAAACAATAATAGAATAACAATGGTTTCCAAATATATACTTTAGAGTAAAATTAATCTGGACAAGCTAGAGGAAAATAGCACTGCATCATAATTAGACAGGCTACCTAGGAACTGTGACTGCTTATTGTAAAGTACAATGAGGACTTTGGACAGGCTGGAGAGAGGTGGAAAATAAATGATGTAACATGAGCAACAAAGGAAAGGAGATTCTCAAACATACTAAATGTTTTCAAACATTACAGTTATACTGCATCTAGATCTCTTTTTGGAGGGTTCTGGTCTTGAAGACCAGAATATTAAAACATAGCACTGATCACAGTCAGCTTAAGTGCTTACTTAGTATTTATTGATAAATTAGTTTATAATCAATGTTTATAGATATATTCTATACAATGTATTATATGGTTTTAGAGATACAGTTTTCTATGTAGCAACTATATAAAGGAAAAAATATTTGGAGAAAGCTTGAGAGAAATCAAGAAGAAATGTGAAGGTCTCTAAACAATTTTTCAGGCCTCCATGATCTGATTATTCAAGACCGTTTCTCTGCCTATCTGCCTTTCTTCACTTTAATGACCAAAACTCAGGCTTTTGTAACTCTGAGAGGGAAGATTTACTTCTCCCTCTCTTCCCGATTCCTTTTCTTACCTGCTTCCTCATGGACCTTGCTCAATTAGTTTTCACCTTTTTTTCTTTATTTTCAAATCTTTCCATTCAACAAAACTACAGATATGCTATGCACTCTATCTACAGAAAAAGAAACAAATGCCCAAACCTAGAAAGCTTTGTACGTAGTTTCATAAGATCTGTGAACTTGTCTGAAGCTCGTCTGTTAATCTTAAAGTCGTCAGTACAGTGAAACAAACTCCTGGTCTTTAATAGTTGATGTTTCTACATTCATCCTATTTGTTCTTTCATTCTACTCTGGTATTTGGCCTTAGGCTCTTTCCAGTTTAATGCTGTTGCCTGGGTCACCAATATGAGAATTTAATGTGAATAAAATACCTTGCAGAGGGTACACAGTGCTTGTGTACCACTGAGGTAGTGGCCAATGTCCTTATAAGGTGCCATATTAGTTTAGCTTTCCTCCAGTTTTTAATTTCACAAGCGTTTTGTAAAGTTTACATGACAAAAAATTAAAATTGGACATGTGTCAATGCTAATTAATTGATATTACGTACAATTTTGTCTTACAATTTAGTACACCTCATTTTGTTACAATTATTTTATCTTTCTGGAAAATCAGAATATTATGTCAGGATCCTGGGATTTGAGAAGCACTGTATATAGTTATTTAACGAGATTCCTGAAACACCAGAATCAATGAACACTTTTCATTTTCCATCTGCTTAACACTCCTGATGTATTATTTCCTTCTTGAAACTTTCTTTTTCTTTGTGTTTGCTTGACATCTCACTTTTCTGGCTCAATTTCTTTGGCACATCTTCTCAAGAGATCTGGTTTTACTCCAGCTCTTTCTCTGGTTTAGCACTGTTTTAAAGAACTTTATAAAATAATCTGCATGACAAACACCAGTGACAAGTGTTTACCTGTATAACAAACCTGCACATGTACTGTTAAACCTAAAATAAAAGTTAAAAAAATTATATGCAATTTTGCATGTAAGGTGTATATAAAGGGCCTGGTAGTTGGTAGTAATTAATGTATGTTAGTTATTATTATTATTGAATTACAGGAGCAAAAATTTCTCCAGCATTGACTGCTCCTACAGTGATCATACCAAAGAATCTGAAATGATAAAAGCCTATTGCAGTAGTGGCTATAGAAATGAAGATGGGGGAGTAGACTTGTGAAAATACTCCAAAGAAGTCTATGGATAAGACACAATTTTTTTACATTGGAATTAGGCAATGTAATTAAACATAAATTACAATGTGGTTAAGATAAATGTATATTTTTTTATTTTTTATTTATTTTTATTTATTTATTTATTTTTTTTTGAGACGGAGTCTCGCTCTGTCACCCAGGCTGGAGTGCAGTGGCCGGATCTCAGCTCACTGCAAGCTCCGCCTCCCGGGTTTACGCCATTCTCCTGCCTCAGCCTCCCGAGTAGCTGGGACTGCAGGCGCCCGCCACCTCGCCCGGCTAGTTTTTTGTATTTTTTAGTAGAGACGGGGTTTCACTGTGTTAGCCAGGATGGTCTCGATCTCGTGACCTCGTGATCCGCCCGTCTCGGCCTCCCAAAGTGCTGGGATTACAGGCTTGAGCCACCGCGCCCGGCCAAATGTATATTTTTTTAAATGAAAACAACTTTATGCAAAGAGGAAAATGTTTGGTATCTGTCTGAATAATACAGTAGTCACTAGTCATATGTAGCTATATTGATCATTTGCAGTGAAATTGAGAAACTGCGTTTTAAAATTTTATTTTATTGTAATTTAGACTTAAATAGCAACATGTGGCTAATCGCTACTATATTGATCAATGTAGCACTTGAAAATAGTGTGATATTAGGAAGATATTTCTCTTCTCAGCTGCTTCATCCACAAAATAAAGAGGTACAAAAAGTTAGTTTACATGATCTTTTCTACTTTCTAGCTCTAAAATTTTGCTTGTATTTCTTCACATGAAGAAAAAAAAAGTGATTTTCTGAAAACTATGATGTGAAGCAGGTTGAATACTGGAGAAGAGAATTAGCACTAATTTAGTCACTGTCATTTATTCAGAAAGAATTTGGACAAAGAAAGTAGAATGCCACTCAGTAAATTATAGTCTGATTCTAGAAGAGGCATGAGCATTAGTAACTTTGGTTTTAACTGATTTAGGAAACATTGACTTAAGAAAACATACATTCTGTGGTGGATATAAAAGTTATTGCATTTTAAATCTTATGAGCTGTATATATTATTTCTTAAGAAATTTCCTCAACGTATTATTCAAGGGTCTGCCCACAGTGGCCATTCAGTAAAGGTGGTTGATTTCAAATGCTTTTTTACAGCAAGAATTTAGACTGTATTTCAAATGAGAAAATGCCCTACCGCCCTCTGGTGTTCAAATTTAGCCTTGTATGCCATACAGTCAGTATCCCCTTCCCTTACTCCTAACATTTCATTAAGCTTTTTCCTATTGCAGATAGGGTGTTGTGCATAATTTTGGTTCAGCAAGCAGATCTATTCTTATTCTAGCTATAACTTTGGTGATATCAGTAAATGTATTTGACATGTTTAAGTTGATGCAATTAGTATATCTGAAATAATTCCAGCCTGTAATACAAAATTCAGAGTTTGTATCAGCTCTCTCTTTTTCTCACCTCCTTTCCCTCCCTTGCTCCTTTCTTTTTCTCTCCCTCTCATTAATTACTTGGCATATTAGTCTCTGTTCTCCTATATTTATTGATATTTTGTTAATATTTTCTCTCATAATAATATATAATCTTATAATACATAGCATATATATAACATAAAATTACAATACATATATATTTAATGAAATTATGGAGGTTGAGAGGTCCTGATATTGGCACTCAGACACATATTATGCTAGGCACAAGGCCGACAATTTCTATAGTCTAATAAAGGATATAGATAAATAAGTAGGACTTACAGTGTAATGTGATAAGTGCATTAAAAATAAATATAAAGTGTTATGGAGGATCAAGAAGAATTGTTCTCAATATAGATGACAGAAATTTTAAAACTTCTCATAAGAAATTATGGCTAAGTTTTGGCTAATATAGAAATTTCAATCACAAATCCATTAACAGTTGGCTTGGTTGTATCTGCAATAAATTTGACCAAGAGGTATAAGAGTAAGGGGCTTATATTTCCAGAGACCATATTTGTTTGGAAATAGGGATGTGTTTGTAAAGAAAAAAAAATAAAACCTGAAAATCATTATCTTCCTCACTAAATAGTTGAGTCTCCCCTAAACTAGGCTTAGAGGAAAATAAGGAAAGCGATAAAGAACCAAGTTGGCAGGAAGGATAATAGAAGGTTTTTAAATCATTCCAGTAAAAAATAATGCACTAAAGTGCTTTAGGGAAAGGATCACATGTGAAATTCTAGCAGACTATAGGGAATTTATATAAAATCAATGCTCAAACTTTATTTAAGAAAACTTGTTTAGAGAACTCAGACTACTAGGAAATCTTTGCTACACTTTGGGGGAGGTGGGTGTGATCTTATAAAAATACCATTTTATATTGGAATCGAGAAAAAAAATCCATCATACTGGGAGTCAAAATTAGACGTTAAGTTCCAGATCTTTTTTTAAAAAATGCTTTAGAAAATCATCTTTTCTATTTTACTGATAATTGAGAAATTATCATCCAAGACATCTACAATTTCAGATTTTAAAATTTCTACAAATGCTGTAATTGTGACTAAAAGAACTTTCTGCATATAATCGATTGTAATAGCTTTTTGGCTTCCACAGACAGAGTCATTAAGAATAAATGTCAGTGTTTGTAATGGTACAAAAATTAGTCTTGCTGCAATGGTAATGATTTTCAATAGTCCAAGAGTGAGGAAGAAGAACTGAAAATGCATTTAGATGCTGAGGATAATGTAAGAAATAGATTACTGCCCCAGCAGTTTCTCCAAGTATTGGGGACTTGAGACCAAGAAGACTGTAATTGCTAGCTGAAAACTCACAATCGTATGTGGAGCACAATCACTTCATTTTACCTAAAATCAATTGCTTAAAAATAGTATTTATTTTTTAAATTTGTATTAATGACATTAGATATATATGGCATTCATTTCATAGGGAGTTAGTTATTTTTGAAGTCAGAGTCAGAATGACGTGTGTAAATAATGCAATATACTGTGCTCAAATAATTTATTTCTATGAAAATAGCCTAGATTCACTTTTCAGTGGGGATCCTCTCTCCTCAGCTAGTTCCTTCATTCCTTGTCCCTCTGAGATCTATTCTTCACTTGTTTTCAGACTGTAAATAATTCTGAATTGCTTACTTGTGTGTCAGTCACTTGGGGGCAACTCAGCCTGTGCTTCTCTGACATTGAACACAACTGGACAAAGATGCTTCTACTTAAAGAAGTCTGGGCTCTCTCAAGTGTGGTGACATAACTAGATCATAAGAAAGAAACCCCTGGCCTCTGAAAAAAAATGCAGGATGCTTATTTTTTCCATTAAAAATATATACCTAATTCTGTAGGTTTGAAATCCAGTGAAAATGATCATTTGGAACATTCTTAAAGGGGAAATGAGTTCATTAAAAGTCAGCACACAAGAAAAAAAGACACTGGAACTATGGAGCTTTGGCCTGACGATTGTCACTATAGCCAGCCTTCATCGAGCATACATCCTATGCTGTGTTAAAGACACATGAGAGAAATAGAATTATCATCTCAATGTAAGTACTGAGTCCATGCTCTTAATCCCTAGAGGATAACCTCTTAACCTTTAGATTCTGAGCCAACCATAGTACTCAAACTTCAGTTTTCATTAAAATGGCTTGAAGAACTAATTGAAAACCTAGCAAATATTGAGTGGGAGAATGGGGTTCAGGGATCTCCATTTTAAGTTTAGACCAGGTCACAAGTTTAGACACACCAGAGTCTGTCCTTTACCGATTTGGCAAGGCTCATGAATATAATGGAGTAATTTTGTACGGTGAGCTTAAGGTATTTGTTTGCAAGGAGTAGAAGGAGCTGCCTCTTTACACCCCTCCCCCTCCTGCATGAGCTGCCTCCCCGCATTACTACTGAGCACCAGCCAAGCACCTTCTTAGGGGCTGCTCTATTTTCTCTAGAAAAGTGGCCCCGCTTCATCCAAATATCCACTTTTCCTAATGTAACTGCTTTTAAGCATTAATATATTCTTAGGACGCTATGCCAAGAGTTAGAAGAACGTAATACTCCTCTCATGCCCTCTGGGACCTGCTGAGTGGTGAGTTGAAAAATAACTCATTCCAAGTTTTACTAAGAGCCATGAGTGGCAAGTTAAAGTTGAATCCATTTTCTAAACGCAATTAAATGGAGATGATAAAAGGAAGTAGTCATCATTTATGGCAATAACACAATTTCCAGTATTATTGTAACTTGAATATAAAAGAAGTGTTAAATAACTTGTAAAATCAATTAGCATATCGGTCATTTTTATTCCTTATTGGTAACCACTCTCTTTCCACTTTCACTGATATCTAAATGTGCTTGTAAATTTATTTTGCAGTGAATATTGTTTATAACCATCTAAAAGGAATCCAGGTTTAGTCATCACACCAAGTTTTGTAATGTCTGAGAAATGCATAGCGCACTTAAGAAATGTTAACAGAAATAATGACTGTACTGTAAGTGCTATAAAATATGAAAAATATGTGTTTAGGTGAAGTTGTTGCTTTTGAAAAAGCTTGGCATTAGCACTGGTCTTATTAATATGTTCAGAATTTCAGCTTATGATTTATTATCTGAAAGATCCATTATTTGAGGATACTAACCTGGTATGTGCTGCTAGGATGGCTGAAGGTGTGCCTTAGATATGAAAAATAAAATGGTATGGAATTTTTTTAAAAAGTCAGAAAGTCAATCTAACAGTATTCTTAAGTATCAAGTTCAAAACCAGCAAATAATTTTGTTCATTGGAAAGGCAACACTAGATACAAAAATTAGCAGGCACGGCATCTCATGCCTGTAATCCCAGCTACCCGGAGGCTGAGGCAGGAGAATCCTTTGAACTCAGGAGGCAGAGGTTGCAGTGAGCCGAGATCACACCACTGCACTCCAGTCTGGGTGGCAAGTGAGACTCTGCCTCCAAAAAAAAAAAAAAAAAAAAAAAAGGCAACACTGTAGAAATACAGAATATCTTTCTAGAGTATAACAGGCAAACTTGGGCTATATGAGTGCATCTGTCACCACTTATGGCCATGAGAGAGACCAGTTCTACGGTCCTAGCTGCTGTCACTCTACCAACTTTATGTAAACTTTGTCCTAACTGTGGCAACATTACCTAATGCCAAATTTTGTAACCCTTGGTCTTCTCATCACTACCTATCCAGAGAAAGTTCCACTTGGCATTTGGAAGGATTTGGCTTCACTTATCAAAGATAAAATGGTCAGGGGAGACACCTGGAAGTAAAAGAAAGTTGCTCTTTCATAGAGAAAGTTTTGATCAATGAGAAGTATGAGACCAGAAGTAACCAGAATAAATTATCTCTCAATATATATCCTCCTGTTTTGTACTATTTGAAAAGCAAAAACTCATCCTTGCTACAAAGCTGTGGCCACTTATTAATGAACTCCGGTAAATCTGTTCTGCCTCGGCTGGACGTGGTGGCTCACACCTATAATCCCAGCACTTTGGGAGGCCGAGGTAGGTGGATCACTTGAGGTCAGGAGTTCAAGACCAGCCTGGCCAACATGGTGAAACTCCGTCTCCAATAATAATACAAAAATTAGCTGGGCATGGTGGAGCACACCTGTAATCCCAGCTACTTGGGAGGCCGAGGCAGGAGAATTGCTTGAATCCAGGAGGCAGAGGTTGCAGTGAGCTGAGATTGTGCCATTACACTCCAGCCTGGGTGACAAGACTGAAACTCCATCTCAAAATAAAAAATAAAAACAATCTGTTTTCCCTCACCCCCTTTAAAAGAAAAAGAAAAAGAAATCAGAACCTGAAGGAAGCATAAGCTTATCTGCATGTGTTTTCTGGTGATTGCCATCCTTCAGACGTGCTCCTATGGAGTTGCAATCATTAATAGGCACATAACCTTCTACCTCATATTCTGTTTTCTGTGTAATTCCACCTGCTACAATGTGACTGGCTGGGTAATGCTTAATTACATAATTTCAGTCCTAATGCAAGTGTCAAAGGGTGCAACAATTTGTTCAGCTTCCACTGGAGGGAGCATAGAAAGCTATACTGAAATATGCTTCACCAGAGAAAAGAGTCAGAGAACTCAGAAACTGATCCAATAGGGAGAGTTATATGCCCGACACTGTTTAAAGACTGCCTGAGTATTGTTAGAGTGAGATTTGGAATTGTGATTGAAGGATACCCCAATTTGGGACTAGAAACACTTTCAAAAGGCAATAGAAAGGAAAATACAATAATATGAAAAATGACATTGAGGCTGCACACTTTCTATCCCAGCACTTTGGGAAGCTGAGGTTAGAGGACTGTTTGAGCTCAGGCACTGAGGCTGCAATAAGCCATGATTGTGCCACTGTACCCCAGCTTGGGCAACAGAGTGAGACTTCGTCTCAAAATAATAATAAGAAGAAAAAGATATAAAAATAAAGTTGAGGCCGGGCGCAGTGACTCACGCCTGTAATTCCAGCACTTCGGGAGGCCGAGGCAGGCGGATCACGAGGTCAGGAGCTCGAGACCAGCCTGGCCAATGTGGTGAAACCCCAACCCTGCTAAAAAATACAAAAATTAGCCGAGCATGGTGGCCCGTGCCTGTAGTCCCAGCCACTTGGGAGGCTGAGGAAGGAGAATCGCTGGAACCCAGGAGGCAGAGGTTGCAATGAGCCGAGATCATGCTACTGGATTCCAGCCTGGGTGACAGAGTGACTCCATCTCAAAAATAAATAAATAAATAAATAAATTTGAGAAAATCAAGAAGTAAAAGAGGCAAGTGGTTCAAAATTCAGTTGAAAGAAGGACTCTGGCCTGGAGATGGAACTCTGCTATAGACTGTCATACTATCTTTGCATTCCTGCAAATAACATAAATTTGATTATGGTTTATTATCCAATACATTGACTTTGACTTACTAACATTTTGCCCAGAGTTTTGGGATCTATGATGATAAGAGACATTGACATATAATTTGTCTTTTTATAATATGCTTGTCAGATATTGGATTTGTCATTATGCTGATCACATAAAAGAATTTGAGAAGTTCTACTATTTCCTGAAAGAGTTTATGTATATGTTTAGAGAAATTCACTTGTGAAATCATTTGGACCTGGTATTTTTTGGAGGGTAATGGTTTAATGTTTTATTTAATTTTTAAAAAGAAATAGAACTATATTGTCCATTTGTTCTCATGTTTTATTTTGAAAATTACATTTTAAAAAATTTTGTCCATTTTAGTACAAAGTTGTCCATTACACCCTTGCCTTATTATCTTAAACCTATAGAATATGTAGTAATGACCCATGTTTAAATTCTTAATTTGGTAATTTCTCTTCTTTTTTCTTGATTAGTTTTCTTTTCCTTTCAATTTTCTTTGAGAACTAAATATGGTTTTATTGAATCTATTATTCATTTATTTTCTATTTCATTGTGCACTTATTTTATCTTTATTATTTATTTTATTCTCTTTTACTTGGAATGGATTTGCTGATATTTTTTATCTTCTTGAGATGGATTCTTCAATTATTAATGTTCAGACTTTCTTCTTTTCCACAATATACATTTATGCCTATCAATTTTACTTAGCTCTGCTTTAGCTGCATTTCTCAAGTCTCTGTTTTATTTTCATGTTCATTTAGCTCAAAATATTATCTAATTTCCTTGACAACTTGTTTATCCAATCAGCTAGTCAGAGTGCTTTATATAATTATTAAACAGTTGAAGATATTTTTATTCCTTGTTGTTGTTTACTACTAGCTTAATTCCACTGTGGTCAGAGAAATATTCAGTGTGCTTTTCAAACCTTAGGTTATGGCCCAAGACATGGTCTATTTTGTTAAATATTTCATAGCCCTTGGGCAAAAAGGTGTATTCTATTATTGGGTAGAAGGATCTTATGTCAGTGAGCTCGTTTTTGTTAATGGTGCTGTTCAAATATTTTATATGCTTCATGATTTTTTGCCACTTTTTTATGAGTTACTGAAAGAGGCATGGTAACATAGGTTAGTATGACTTTTGGATTTGTGTATCTTTCATTTAATTTACTCCATATTGGCTCTTCTATTTGAAGCTACATTTGGAGTACACAAACATATAATACTGTGTCATTTTATCATTGTGTTTAACCTTTTATCATTATGAAATGCCATCGTCGTTTCCTGTGATGCTTCTAGCTCTAAGTCTTTTTGTATGATTTTAATAAGGCTGTTTAGTCTTTCTTTGGTTAATATTGCATGGCATATCATTTTATATCCTTTTATTTTCATCCTTTCTTATATTTAAGGAATAGCTAACATCCTCTAAATCAGCAATCCAGATTGTAATCAACAAATAGTTAAGTTTGGTTTTCATTCAGACTGGAAAATCCTCATCTCTTAATGTTATCATTGGTATATTTGGATCTAGCACTCTTTGCTTACTCTTTTATCCATCTTTCCTTTTTGTTCCTGTTTTCTTTGTTGTCTTTCTTGACTTATTGTAAATTAAAAGCTCATTTAAAAATATTTCTGTTTCTTTTACATGAACTTGTTGACTATAGATTGTGTTACTTCTGGGGAGGGGAGAATGAGTTTTCGGAAGATTACAAAATGAACACATGATTTATTAAATATATTTTAAATTAGCATTTTACTTCTTCTAAGGAGTACAAATTTCTCATAACACTTTAACTCAGTTTACTGTATTCCCAACTTCTGAGTTATCTTCATCATGTATTTTAAATGCACATATTAGTATTATTGTTTTAAATAACCAATGTTTATTTACATTTGCTAACATATTTATATAGCGTATTTAGATTAACCAATATAACTATACCTTCTAAAAATTATAGCAATTCAGTAAATACATGAGAACCAGGAGAAAATTATAACTTTAATAGTATTTGTTGATTAGAAGAAAATTAAACTCAAGAAAGTAACAGAAGATCACAACAACCTCAATCATGTAGTATGAAGGGATTAATATTAGTAAAAGTATAAACTAGTAATAAAATTTAAAGAAAAATTAAAAGGCACTATAGACTTGATGAATAAAATTAAATGAAAATCCAAATAAAATAAATAAACTATCTGCAAGCCTATAAAAGGAAAAAAAGGTACAATAAAACTAGAATAAAGATTAGCTATATTTTCAGTTGCAGAGAATGCTAAAAAGTATGAAGTAACTAGTGTCATTAGAAGTACATTACATTTGAAACTGTAAATGAATTAAACTAACAAAAGAGAAAAAATCCAAAGGGATCAATAATTTGAGAATAATTTGAAAAGATATAAAGATTTACCACTAATACTGATACCAGCTCAGGAAATTTTATTGGAGATTCCAAATATATTTTAGAGAACAAGTAATTCTTATGTTATGTACATTTTTTTAAAAAGTAGACAAATCTAACATTTCACCTAGGAGAACTAGGAAAAAGATCCAACCTTAAAGCTAGCAGAAGAAAAGAAATAACTAAACTCAGAGAAGAAATGAATGAAATAGAATTCAAACAAAAGATCAGAAATCAAAAGTTGGTTCTTCAAAAGAATAAACCAGATTGATAGACCACTATGTAGATTAACAAAGAAGTAAAAGAGAGAAGATTCAAATAAGCACAATCAGAAATGACAAAAGTGACATTACAACTTATCCTACAAAAATACAAAAGATCCTTAGAGACTATTATGAATACCCCTAGGTGCACAAATTTAAAAATCTAGAGGAAATGGAAAAATTTCTAGAAACATAAAATCTTCCAAGATTTAACCAGGAAGAAGTGAAAACCTGAACAAACCAATAACAAGTTCCAAAATTGAATCAGCAATAAAAAAGAATTTACCAACCCCCAAAAAAGTCCTGTACCAGATGAATTCACAGCTGAATTCTACCAGACATACAGAGAAGAGCTGGTACCAATCCTACTGAAACTATTCCAAAAAATTGAGGAGGAAAGATTCCCACTTAACCCATTCTATGAAGCCAGCATCACCCTGACACCAAACTCTGGCAAAGACAAAAAGAAAAAAGAAAACTTCAGACCAATATCCCCAATGAACATAGATACAAAGATCCTCAATAAAAGACTAGCTACCACCATTTGGCCCAAAAATCTCATTACTGAGTATATACACAAAGAAAATAAATCATTCTACAAAAGGACACATGCACCCACATGTTCATCACAGGGCTATTCACAGCAGCAAAATCCTAGAATCAACCTGAGTGCCCATCAGCAGTAGATTAGATAAAGAAAATGTGGTACATATACAGCATGGAATACTATCCAGCCATAAAAAAAAATAAAAAGAATAAAATCATGTCCTTTGCAGCAACATGGATGAAACTGGAGACCATTATCCTAAGGAAACTAATGCAGAAACAGAAAACCAAATACTCTATGTTCTTACTTATAAGTGGGAGCTAAACAGGGAGTACGCATGGACATAAAGATGGGACTAGTAAACAGAATTACTAGAACAGGAGAGTGGGAGGAGGGAAGGGCTGAAAAACTACATACTTGGGACTATACTCACTACCTGAGTGACAGGTTTAATTATACCAAGTCATGGCATCATGCAACATACCTTTGTAAACAACCTGCAGATGCATACCCTGATTATAAAATAAAAGTTGAAAATTAGAAAATAAAAATAATAAATGACAAAAAAAGATAAACGGGGATATATTCTTAATTCATTCTATAGTGAATCATGTTAAAAGAACAACGTAAAATGTCTACATAATGTTCATACCAGGAATGCAGCATGAGGTAACATTAAGAAAAATATGAATAAAACCCTCTATAATAATTCCAGGAAAAAATATGATTGTTACATGTCATTTATATAACTCATAATTCATTTCTGTTTAAAACTTTAAATGTTACAAGATGCTGACTTCATTTTATTTAGTAAGTGGACATTTTAATGGTCCTATGCTGGGAATATATTTTAAACTTAATACAAGTCAAAGATACATCATCTTCCCACTATCATTCAGTAGTGTTTTAAAATTTACTAGCCAATTGCAACTAAAGAAAACAGGGAAAATTTGAAAAGAAGCAGGTAAAATTAATATTATTTTCTTTTATGTGATTTTATATCAGAAATACTTAACAGAGTAAATTAAATCATTGTTACAAAGAATAAGATGATATGGTGAAATGATTGGGTTGAGTATTAATTTACAAACATTAGTAACTTTTCCATACTTAAGAAACAATCAATTAGAAAAATACAACGAAAGGAACAACCCATTGTAATAGCAACAAAAAATCTAAGAAACACCCCAATAAAAATGTGGAACGCTAAATAAAAATAATATATCAATAATATATTAATCGATTTTATTAATCATTTCATATAAAGACTCAGTATCATAAAAATATTATGAATAGGTCCAGACCTTCAAAAATAAATTTATAAATGCAATATTATTCTTGTAAAATTTCTAACATGATTTGTAAAAATGATTTTTTTTTTCCCCTATTGAATGATCTTGGCACTATTGTCAGAAATCACTTGACTGTATGTGTGAGGGTTTGTGTCTGGGCTCTCTATTCCATTCCATTGGTACACATGTCTGTCTTTATACAAGTACCACACTCTTCTGATAGTTGTAGCTTTGTAGCAAGCTTGGAAAATTGGAAGTGTGAATCTTTCAGCTGTGTTTGTTCTTTTTAAAGATTGGTTTGGCTATTTTGGCCCTTGAGAAACTACATAAATTTTAGGATAGATTTTTCTAATTCTGTAAATGCATTATTGTAATTTTCACAGGGATTACATTAAATCTGAATTGACATCTTAACAATATTTTCTTCTAATTCCTAAACATGGGATGTGTTTCCATGTATTTAGGGCTTCTTTAATTTCCTTCAGCAATATTTTGTAGTTTTCATTGTACAAGGTCTTCACCTCCTTGATTAAATTAATTTCATTAATAGAATCTTAAATATTTTATTCTTTTTGATAGTATTATAAATGGGATTGTTTTATTAATTTCCTTTTCAGATGGTTCATTGTTAGTATATGGAAATGCAACTGATTCTAGTGTGTTGACTTTTTATCCTGCTACTTTGCTGAATTCATTTATTCCAACAGTTTTCTTGTGTGGAATCTTTTGGGTTTTCCACATATAAGATCACATTATCTGCGAACAGAGATAATTTTATTTCTTATATTCTATTTGTATGCTTTTTTCATTTCTTTTTCTTGCCCCAGTGCTCTCACTAGAACTCCAGCACTATTTTGAACAGAAGTAACAAAAGCAGGCATGCTTGCTTTGTTCCTAATTCTAGAGGAAAAGATATTAATCTTTCACCATTAGTATGATTATCACTGCGGGTTTTCCATATATGGATTTTATTATATTGAGGTGGTTTGCTTCTATTTGCAGTTTTTTGAGTGTTTAAATCCTCCAAGTGTTTAATTTTATGAAATTCTTTTCCACATTGAGACAATCACATAGTTATTTTCTTTCATTTTGTTAACGTGGTGTATTTCAGTGAGCAATCTTTATATGTTGAATGATTCTTCCATTCCAAGAATAAATCCCACCTGGTCATGGTTTATAATCCTTTTAACATGCTACTGAATTTGGTTTGCTAGTATTGTTGAGGATTTTGCATCAATATTCATAAGGAATATTGGTCTGTAGTTGTCTTGTCTTGTAATGTCTTTGTCTAGGTTTGGTATCAGGATAATACTGGCCTCCCAGAATGATTTAGTGAGTGTTCTCTCCTCTTCAAATTCTTGGAAAAGTTTGAAAAAGACCGGTTTAGTTCTTTAAATGGTCGGTCAGTGGAATTCACCAGAGAAGCCATCAAGCCCAGTGATTTTTGTTGTTTGGAGATTGTAAATTACTGATTCAATCTCTTTACTAGTTACAGCTCTATTCATATTTTCTCTTTCAGTGTGGTTTAGTCTTGGTAGGTTTTGCATTTCTAGGAATTTGTCCGTTTCATCTAGGTTATCCAATTTGTTGCTGTACAATTTTTCCTAGAACTCTCTTACAATCCTTTTTATTTCTGTAGAATTATTAGTAATGCCCCAGCTTTTATTTCTGATTTTAGTAATTTGAGTCTTCCCTCTGTTTTTCTTAGTCTATCTTGCTAAATGTTTGACAATTTTTTCAATTTTTTCCAAGAACCAACTTTTGATTTCATTGATTCTCTATTGTTTTTCTATTCTGTATTTTTAGTCACCTGTGCTCTAATCTTTATCATTTCCTTCCTTCTGCTAGCTTTGTTTTATTTTTCTTTTGTAGTTTCTTAAGTTATAAAATCATGTTGTTGATTTGTGATCTATAAAGTAAGTGTGAAGCCTCTGCATTTTAAACATATGATTTTTCTCCAAACTGATCTATACAGGTAATGCAATTCCAACTGAAGTCTCTACAAGTCTGTTTAAATTGAAAAGCCAATTTTGAAGCCGATGTGGCACTATAAATAGCCAAAATTAGTGGACATAATAGTCTTGACAAGAAAGAATATGGTTAGAGGATTTATGCTATCAGAAGTGAAGACTTATTTTAAAATTACAACAATTAAGGCAGTGTAGTATTGCCATATAGACAAATCAAACAGTATATTAGAATGGAAAGCCCCAACACATATAGACACATGTTGATTCATAATAATTCATAATTAAGTTGATACAAAACTGCTTTGGATAAAAAATGATCTATTATGTAAATGGTGCAGGGTTAATTGAATATCCATACAGAAATTTATAGCTTATCCTTATATAGATTTTCTAAAAATATATAGAAAAATATATTAATCTTGAGTCTATACCATCTGTAAAAATCAATTCTATGAATATGGCAGACCAAAATGTAAAACTTACATCATAAAATGTCTAGAGGATATTATAAGAAGCTATTTTTCATGATCTTGCTATAGAAAAGGATTTTTTAAAGAGGACAGAACAGTACTAATCCTAAACAGGCAGATCTGCAAATTGAACTCCATTAAAATTTAAAACACTCTTAATCAAAAGACACCACTAAGAGAGTAAAACTGCAAGCCACACACAGAGAGCAGGTATTTGCAACACATATACCCAAGAAAGGACTAATATCTGGAATATATTAAAGATCATGTAAATCACTAGCAGAAGGGTAGACAACCAACTTTTATTTAAAAGGACAAATAATTATAGCAAGAATATAAAAAAAGAGGCTATCTAAATTATCAGTAAACATATGAAATGTTTCTCAGTTTCACTTGTCATTACGAATATTCAAATCAAAACCACAATAAAATGCCAGAACAAATTTACCAAAATGGGAAAAATTTACAAGTCTGATGATACCAATTATGACAACACCACACTTCACATTGTGTTATTGAGGATGAAATTTGTAAACCCACTTTGAAAAACTGTTTGGCAGTGTCCATTAAAGGTTAAAATTCACATACCTATGACTTAAGTAATTCAGCTCTTTGATATATACCTAACAGATATATAAATACTCCAGAAGATACACACAAGAATGTTATGGAAATAATATTTCTAGTAGCCAAAAATAGAAAATATTTAAATGTTCACCAAGGGAAGAATTGATACATAAATTATGGTATATTCAAATTACTGCTACATACAACATTTGAATGAATCTAAAATCAACATATAGAGCTAAAGAAGGTAAGTACAGAAGAATACATACTTTAGGATCTTACCTCTATAATGCATAGCAACAGCCAAAACTAATCTATGGTGACATAAGTCAGACTAAAGGTTTCTACAGGGGATGGTGTTAAAGATGGGGCACAGGGGAGATTGCTTAAGTGCTGGCTGGTTTCTATATTTTGATCTGCATGTTGGTTGTAGGATTTTACCATATTCTTGCTGTGAAAATTCACTGAAGTGTTCACTTACATATATATGCTTCTATAAATATATTAATGTTATATTAATATATATTAGTCTTTAATAAATATTAAATTAAAACCCAGTTTTAGTAACACCTTATCCAGGCTAACTTCTATAGTTTTCCAGGCAGGGTGAATCAATCCTTCTGTGTTCACAATGCATTGCTTATGTGTCTTTTTGAGCACTCATAAAGGTAAACTGAAAATGTATCAGTTTATTCAACGGATTCATAATTAACTTGTTCATTCCTCAAGGAGAGTTCTGTGAAATGCAAGGGCAAGAATCCCTAAGGAATCCCAGTAACCATTTTGTAATCCATGTTGATATTGGGAAAACATATATGGGTAATGCTGTCTTCAGCTCAGCCCTGGGCTTGCTGTGGCGATCCTCGAGATGACAGGGCTTGACAAAACAGCCTACCAGGGACCTTTCTCCAAGAAGATGACACTTTCCTACGTGGTATCTAGTCCCTCAGATCTGCTTCTTTTTTCTTAGTCCAGAATCCTGCCAAAATTCCCCTCCATTTTTCTTCTTCATTCCTCACTAATTTTTACCAAGTGATGAAAGTGTATGTTAGACATTGGTAAACAGTATTTCAGCAATGTGTGATCAAGACAGATTTCTTCATGAAGATATATTCTTCCATGTTTTAATTTAGCTGGTATTGATCTTTCAAAGTACTGTCTTCTTGAGTTGTGACTCAGAGTAGAAGTTTCTTCTCTCTGAACTCATAAGGTAGACTATGTCTACTCTTACTGTTTAAGGAGTCATAAGTTTTGCATATGAATCCAAGTTACTGTGCTACCTCTAGTGTACTCAGGGTATCCTCTGCTGAAATACTGTTTGCCAGTGTCTGATCCTGCAGGCCTTTACACAAATGGCAGCATCTTTGTGCTTTTTAAATACTTTCCATCTGTCTTCTATTTAAAGGGCTTGTTGTTCTCTTCACCCAAATTCTGTTTCTCCTTCTGTTTGCACAGAACTAACTACAAATTTCTTCAGTCTCTAGTACAAAACAGCCCTAACTATATTCAATTCCACACCATCAGCTACATCTCCAGAGACCCGGCCTTAAACAGCAAAGCAGCAAGATGGTTTCAGAGTCATCCAGCCATGTTTAGTATTGGCCTTCTCATCCCAGCCAAGAAAAGTTCCTACTGCTTTAGAAATTGGGTTTCCAAACAGGATGAAAATATTGTTATTGTTTAGTTTGCAAATTTACAGAAAAGTTTTTCTTTCTCTAGGTAGTAAGAATAAAGAACAAAGGAGAAAAAAATGTACAGAACACTTTATGTCTTTTACCTTGATAAACAACATTTTCCCCCGAATCACAACTCAAGTCTGGCCAACTTGCATGCCTGTCAACAGTAAATTTCAGTGTTATATATTC
This sequence comes from Mandrillus leucophaeus, assembly GCF_000951045.1. Taxonomy (NCBI): domain Eukaryota; kingdom Metazoa; phylum Chordata; class Mammalia; order Primates; family Cercopithecidae; genus Mandrillus; species Mandrillus leucophaeus. Next base: position 728,230 of record NW_012104131.1, on the reverse strand, counting down.
ATAGCTAATCAACACTCTTCTCTTCTCTTTAGGTTGATATTTTAACCCTAGGTAAACTCCGCTTTCACTTTGAAGACAAATTTGTTAGAGAGGCAAAAATAAATCCCAAACCAGTTTCTAGTTCCCTCCAGTCTATCCAGGAATACAACTGTTATATAACCAACTAGTTACTTAAGCTAGAAACTTTGGAGTTGTTATGGTTCTTTCCTCCCCTTGATCCTCACAACTATTCCATTATGACTAATGGAACCTATTGATTTCATGCTTAAATAGCTTTCAAGTCCGTATACTCACCTACATTTGCAATATTGCTATCCTACTCCATACTACTAGCAGTGTTCACTTGGACTAATGCAATGGCTTCCTAATACAAGGGTCCCTACTAGCTAGAAGGAGAAAGGAAACAGATTTTCCCAAGTCTCCAAAAGGGAGCAGCTCTGTGCACACCTTGGTCCATTCACATATTCTGTTCTATTTCAAGCAGTCTCTGAGAAAAAATGTTTTCACAGTACCTAAAAGACAGATTACATCAACCCATTTGTCCTAAAAATAAATATCAAAATCCTTAATGCAACTTGCATGGCTCTACCTGGTCTGACATCTTTCTACCCTTCTAGTCTGGTCACTCCAGAACCCACCTCACTGAATGCATCCCAGTCACATACGCCTTCCTGCAGCTCCTAGAACAAGCTGTGCTTCCTCTCTCATTCATCCTTCAGAGCCCAGAGACAGCTTTGTTGACCACCCTGAGTAGATTAAACTCCCCTACTTTTTCAATTATAGCAGTTGCCACATTAGTAGTTTAATGTGTTTAGTAATTTAATATGATGAGTTATTTAAAGAATTTCTGTCACTCTTTCTGAACAGAAACTAAAGACTGACATGGACTTTGTTCTTTTTTCATTCATGATTATCTCAAGTACCTAGCACTGAATGTGACTCATGGTTTTTAGCTCATTAAGAATTTGGTGAATGAATGAATGAAAAAATAGTCATCTACCAAGTGTAAATAAATAAAACAACTTTAATCTTGACTACATTCCCTTAAAAATTCTAAAGGCTTGAAATATTAGTATGACATTTTCTTTAAAATTATTTCTTTCAATATTTCTTACACCTCTCCATTTCTTCTCTCCCTTTTCTTCTCTCCCAAGAAAATCTGTGCTCCAGCCAAAACAAATCCCACTAGCTTTTCTTCTTCCCCAGCTTTTTCTTCCATTGACTTACTTATTAGAATAAGTATGACGCTTTCTGGTTAGAAGATAATCTTTATAGAAATAAGTGAGAGCTGGATAGTAATAATGGTTAACATCTACTGAGGGCTGCTTATGTGTCAGGCACTGATTTAAACACTTTATATGGGTTGGCTTATTTAAACTTCAAAACAACCCATTAGGTTAGTGCTAAGACAATTCTGATTTTATTGAGGAAAAAATGTGAAGGCCAAAAGAGTTGGTAACTTGTCAAGATCTTAAGGATGACAAATGGTTGAGACTCTGTCTGAGCCTGCAAAGTCGGGGTTCACTGTCAATGATCTTCATCACTTATTAACACATTGTCACCTCCCTAAACAACAAAACACTTCTCATTGGGAGTGATCGTGGAATAGGCTATGGAAATGCATGCATTTATAGTTTTTGTGTGTGTGTACTATACTGCCTCCCTCCTTCTGCTCAGTATTTAGCACAAACCCTTCCCAGGCCAATAAAATATCAGTAGAATGAACTATTAAATGAAATAATTGATTAGCCAATGAGTCAGTTAAGTGGTACAATTTAAGGAGTTGAAGGAAAAAAAGTGACCCAATAAACAACATGTATTAGGAAGAATAACCCGTAGGATAGATTGTAGACGCAGCCTTGAAAAACACTAGTGTCTAGACACATGATATGGAGTAAAGGTGTTTAGAATAGAATACAATCATGAAACTGGATAAAGAGATACCCTTTACAGAATGTATGAAATATGAAGTTTTTAACCATTCTTTTTCTGACTTCCATTTACAAAGCCGTAGAAGGACAGGTAAGGCAGTTATTAAAAAAGGGGAAGACAATTTACATGTATAAGTTGTTTAAATATCTCATGGTCCATATCAGAAAATTACCGTCTAGAAAAAGTCTGACTTCTGCCTTAACTGAACTTGTTTCCCACTTTACATCTCACAGGAATTAGAGTAACCTCTCTCACTGTAATTTCAGAGATAAGAAAGGAATTGAATTGTTTCCAAAAGGGCCTTTCTCTCTTTACATTCATCTTTCTTTCTCTTCTCCAAATCACGTTACATTTATTCTCAAGTTTCTAAATTCTACTGCGGTAGTCAGAATAATGCTTCCCCTGGAGATGTCCACCTTGCAATCCTCAGAACCTGTCAATGTTATTTGTCTAGAAAAAATGGTCTTTGCAGATGTAATTACATTAAGGATCTTGAGATGGGGAAAGTGTTTTGGATTAGCTGGGTTGGCCCAATATAATCACAAGAGTTCTTATAAAAGGGAGACAGGGATGTCAGAGCCAGAGAAAGAGTTTTGGAGATGATACTGTTGTCTTTGAAAATGTAGTAAGGGGCCATGAGCCAATGAATGCAGAAGGCCCCTAGTAGCTAGATAGCTCAAGAAAGCAGATGATTCTCTATAGTCTCCAAAAGGTTGCAGCCCTGTGCACTCCTTGATTTGCAGGACTTCTGACCTCTGGAATTGTAAAATAATAAATTTGTATTGCTCTAAGTGACTAAATTTCTAGAAATTTGCTACAAAAGCAATAGGAATCTAATATCTCTATGGTATGTCTATAACAACTTTTTGTGTGTTTTAAGATTGGCAAAGGAAAAAAGAACTAGTGTTGATTCACCTCAAATTGTCAATTATTTTGCTTTTGTTGAGGCAAAAGACAATCGAAGGCACTCTTGAGACATTTTAAGGTTAAAAGTATTCAGTTTTTTTTTTTCTTTCAGAGACACTTTAAGTGGCTTCAATATATTTTAGTTTTTCAAACTGGATTAGTCCTGGAGGAGTAAGAAATTGACAGTGAGAGGAGGAGGAGGAGGCAAATGTAGATGTGAATACATGCAGACTCGATTTAGATATATGCTTAATTTACAAAATACCAGTTTGTAAATTACCAATTTTCCTATTCCATTGTCTAAGATTGTCAGAAGAAATGACAATAGCCCCAGCGAGTTTACAATACGTAAAAGTAAGCTGGGTGAGGTGGTGAATGCCTTCAATCTTAGCACTTTGGGAGGCCGAGGTGGGCGGGTCCTTTGAGCTTAGGAATTTGAGACTGGCCTGGGGAACATAGCGAAATCCTGTCTATACACACACAAAAAAACAAAAACAAAACAAACAAACAAAAGACACACAAATTAGTTGGGCATGGTGGTGCGTGCCTGTAGTCCCAGCTATTCAGGAGGCCGAGGTGGGAGGATCACTTGACCAGGGAGGTGAAGACAGCAGTGAGCTGTGTGTGACAGTCTGAGTAACAGAGCGAGACCCCATCTCACACATACACACAAAAGTACATATCTGTTTGATAGTAAATCTTACTACATAAAAGACATTCTGAAATCGTATCATTCAAACTTTGCTAGTAAATTAGAAGCAATGTTTACATTTTTCTCTATGTTAATTACTCCCTTTAATGCATATTCTAAACTAGGATTTTCACTTCAAATTGTTTTCCACCAATATCCCTACTTGTAATCTGAATATTTAATTTCTTGGTTGTGTTGAATTGATAGATGTTTATCTTTTCCCATTTATTGTACAGTTAACCTCTTTCTCCCTACTACTCAAAACCTTTCCAAGGTTGATTGAATACATATTTACATAATATTGGAAAGGATTTATGTCTTGGTATAATTTAATATCAAAATACAACAGATAGGAAAAGTATCCTATATTCTTTACATAATATTACTAATGCTATGCAGATAAATTGGGAATAATTTCAAAGTATCTTCTGACTGTACTTGTTAAATGATGTGTGATTAGCAAGTTTTAATCCTCAAAGTAATTTAAGAAACAAACCTACCTGCCAGACATCCCTTTCACCTCCATTACACTTACTCAGGGAGAATTCTCACAACCCAAATAAAGTTTTGCTTTCCCAGAAGCTGCAGAGAACAAACTGATGGGCTGTGATCTCACTAGATGATCCCAAGAGAATCTGTTATTCCCGCCTGATTGTATGAAAGCATAGGCCTTATGACTATCTCACGTCATCAATTTAAGCAAGACCTCTAGAATCTAGAATCTAAAAGAAGGAGCAGGTATCCATTTAAAATGTCCCAGACAAATGAGTCTTTTTACCTTATCTCAGTTACCTCCTGCCACCATTTTTTCAGTTAAGAATGTGTCTTTGTGCTTGTGTTATTCTTCTGATGTAAGGTTGAACATTCGCCCTGGATGAAAACAGAAGAATTAGTAGCTGTTCTTCCTTTTTCGCATTTGTTCTTACATCAATCATCACTTTAAAGTTAGACTTCATTATGTCAAACCATTCATTTAAGGGGTGACTACCATTGACCCACTTGTAATTCATTCCACAGTCTTTTGAAATTTCACATTGTCTCATTACGTTCAGTTCCAGTCCATTTCATGGTAAGACTGTAATTTGTTAGTCTTCTGTGAACTTCATTATAGGACATCATTTAAAAAGTCCTCTTAAAGAGTTGTCAAATAGAGGGGAAACCAGCATGTTTTAGAGTTACTCAGCTTTTGCGTATACTCTAGGCAGATAATAACATTCCAGAAACAATCTGGACTTGTGTTCAAGTAGCCTTGGGCACTTACTATGGTTTCTATGGTTTCTATAATCAGGGGGTTCGAGTGAGTTTAATTAATCAGTCTTTCTGCCTTTGGGAATTTAACCAATTGAAGCCTGACAAAGAACCAGGAAGTACTAAAATAGGCTCAGAATTCTTACTAGTATAGTGGGATTGAAGATTATGAGAGGGTCTTTCTACCTTTATTTCGAACCTAGAACTTGACATCCGCCCCTCTCTGACCTGTCCACCATATTGCAGGTAGATATGCAAGACCTAAAAGAGACCCTGCTTCTTTAGCCTACGTCATGGAAATTACAAACATGAGTATTTGCTGTGTCTGGACACAGTTCTCTTCAAAACATGAGAGAGAATTGGGTCTATGCTGCCTGGATTATAATGCTGGGGTCCTACACTCATGGCAATGTGATTCATGGAATGGCAGATTCTCAATTGGGTTCTCACTTCTTCTACCATGGGACAAGGCAGGAATGGAGGATGGGAAGAAGTATACCTTACTGGGAAGTGGAGTGGAGATGCCTCCAAAGAAAAATGGGTAAGAGAAATAATCCCCTGCAACCAGGAAAATACCCTTACGTGCCAGGCATATGACACTCTGGACTTCACAGTATTTCCATAGAGCTGTTTAGAAGTTATGAGATGTCATACTGCCACCTTTCAACTAGAACTTTGGATAAATATATTCTATTAGGGCTCTCCAGAGGGACAGAACTAACAGGATATATGTATATATGAAAGGGAGATTTTTAAGGAGATTTCACTCACATGATCACAAAGTGAAGTCCCACAATAGGCCATCTGCAACTTGAGGAGGTAGGAAGCCAGTAGTGGCTCAGCCTGAGTCCAAAAGCCTCAAAAGCAGGGAAGCTGACAGTGCAGCCTTCAGTCTGTGGCCAAAGGCCTGAGAGCCCCTTGCAAACCACTAGTGTAAGTCTAAGAGTCCAAAGGCCAAAACACCTGGAGTCTTATGTCCAAGGTCAGAGAAGTATTCAGCACGGGAAAAAGATGAAAGCCAGAAGACTCAGCAAGCCAGCTTATCCCATCTTCTCCTGCCTGCTTTGTTCCAGTCATGCTGGCAGACAATTGCCTGGTGCCCACCCACACTGAGGGTGGATCTTCCTCTCCCAGTCCACTGACTCACAAACACACCAAGAAACAATACTTTACCAGCTATCTTAGCATCCTTCAATACAATCAAGTTGACACCTGATATTAACCATCTCATATCTTAAGTATTTAAACCCCAGTTTCTTCACCTGGAAAAGGGAAATAATACTGGTAGGGTTGATGTGGATATTATTATTTTATTAATTCAAATAGGTTTTCTGGGAACAGGTGGTGTTTGCTTACATGGATAAGTTTTTTAGTGGTGATTTCTGAGATTTTGTTGCACCCACCACCTGAGCAGTGTACACTGTACCCAATGTGTAGTCTTTATCCCTCACCGCCCTCCCACCCTTTTCCCCAAGTCCCCAAAGTCCACTGTATCATTCCTATGGTTTCACGTCCTCATAGATTAGCTCCCACTTATGTGTAAGAACATACGATTTGCTTTGGTTTTCTGTTCTTGAGTTATGTCTCCAATTCCATCCAGGTTGCTGCAAATGTCGTTATTTCATTACTTTTTATGGGTGAATAGAATTCCATGCTCTCTCTCTCTCTCCATATATATATATAGCTACATATATATAATTATATGTATAATAGAAATATATATAACTCAAATATTAATCTCCTCTGGCAATGCCCTCACAAACACACCAAGAAACAATACTTTACCAGGTATCTAAGCATCCTTCAATCCAATCAAGTCGACACCTGATAGAAATGTGATATATATAGCTATATACATTAATATATATAATTATATATAGCTATATATGAAGAAATATATATAAATGTGATATATATAGCTCTATATATAATCACATATAATTTAATATATATATCACATTTCTTTATCCACTTGTTGATTGATGGGCATTTGGGCTGCTTCCATAATTTGCAACTGCAAATTATGCTGCTATAAATATATGTGTGCAAGATCTTTTTTGTATAATGACTTTTCCTCTGGGTAGATACCCAGGAGTGGGATTGCTGGATCAAACAGTAGACCTACTTTTAGTTCTGTAAGGAATCTCCACATTGTTTTCCACAGTGCTTGTACTAGTTTACATCCCCACTAAGAGAGGAAAAGCGTTCCCTTTTTACCACATCCACACCATCCTCTATTATTTTTTGATTTTTTGATTACGGTCGTTCTTGCAGGAGTAACGTGGTATCATATGGTGGTTTTGATTAGCATTTCCCTGATCATTAGTGATGCTGAGCATTTTTTTCATATGTTTGTTGGCCATTTGTATATCTTCTTTTGAGAATTGTCTATTCATCTCCTTAGCCCACTTTTTAATGGGATTGTTTGGATTTTTCTTGCTGATTTGATTTGTTCCTTTTAGATTCTGGATATTAGTCCTTTGTCACAAGCATAGATTGTGAAGATTTTCTTCCATACTGTGGGTTGTCTATTTACTCTGTGGATTGTTTCTTTTGCTGTACAGAAGCTTTTAAGTTTACTTAAGTACCATCTATTTATCTTTGTTTTTGTTGCATTTACATTTGGGTTCTTGGTAATGAAATCTTCACCTAGGCCAATGTCTAGAAAGGTTTTTCCATTTTTATGGTTTCAGCTCTTAAATTTGATCCATGTTAAGTTGATTTTTGTGTAAGGTTATAGATGAGAATCCTGTTTCATTCTTCTACATCTGGCTTTGCCAGTTATCTCAGCACCATTTGTTGAACAGAGTGTCCTTTGCCCACTTTATGTTTTTGTTGGCTTTGTTGAAGATCATTGGCTTTATTTCTGGGTTCTCTACTCTGTTCCATCGGTCTATGTCACCATAGTAATCAAATATATTGATTGCATTATTTATAATCTTTGTGACCTGACTTGTTTTTGTCTACTATCTGCATGCAATTCCAAAATAGATGTATTGAAATCTCAAGTGTACTTGAGCATTAAGAAGAGCATAATATGACCTCATTCATGCATACGTAAATAACCCTTAGATGTGTGTGACCTCTTTTATTCCCAAGTGCTATTGCCATGCCCCCTTATATATCACCATCACATTCTTATTTTCACCAAATCAGGGTTTCCATCACAAATCAGGGTTTCCATGTTTAAAACTAATCCATGAATGAGTACTTCTGTTGTCTGGCCCGGTACATATTTGGCTAATTGCTTAGATCTAAGAAAGGCTTCTTTGCACCGCTGTTTTTCCAGATGGTAAACAAGAAATACAGCAGTGGTTTCTTGACACTGTCTGCTTTGAGTCGGTGCACAGCCTTATGCCAGCTGCCTAATTTCAGAGTCTTGCCCGTGACGGATTAGTTTTCACTTTCAAGACCTTATCCCACTGTAGAACACTAGGTGGCACTAAAATCACACTGAATGGTTCCCATAAGGTCCACTGATAACTGTGATGGTGTTTTTAATCATATTGACCTCAAATTCTGACTGGTTTTTTTTTTTTCTGTGCCATTTTCTTAAGCCTCATATGCAGACCACACTTCACAGTCATTTGTAATCAACTACAAGTTTCATATTGCAAAAATTTATTTATGCCTGAGAAACAGAAGAAAGCTGAAAAAGCAGAAATATCAAGCTTATTTGCCCATGCTGCTTAGGTGTAACTGAAGCCAGGAATCTGAGCTCCACAAAGTATAAATGAACTTCAGATGAAGTTTGGAATTTGTTTATTAGTCTCCCAATCTTCATGGCCAGAATGGTTTAGAAAGCTTCCAAAATATGATTTATTTCAGTGAAACTTAATTTGATCCTTTCGGAATTAGTCATTTAAATTTCAGAAGAAGCAATTGGTGCAGGTTCATTGCTTATGTAGCACGATGTAAACACTCACCATCACATTTTTTGGAGGGAATCTGGTTTACAAATATTTTTCCCTATATGAAATCATAAATATATTCTATCATTTCTTTAACATTTTAAAGTTCATTTTTTTTCACAGTAGGCCTTTAATCTGCAATGCAATTTTTAAAGTTTTGTGAGAAAAAAGAACTTGCTGAGGGAAAAAGTCTGTGGGAGGAGTTGAGGACCACAGGGACATAGAATGTATTAAAGTGTCTATCTTGTCTCACAGGAAGATAGATATTAGTAAATTGAAAACAAAAATTGGAGGGAGAGGCAGCAACCAGAACACATTTGAAAACAGTGCATGAATTTAAAACCATCAAATGAAATTTGATCTGTGAAAGTGCAGGGCAAGAAAGGAAAAAATGAAAAAAATATATATTATAAGTAAAAAATTAAAAGTAACTTGGTAAAATATTTGTTTTAGCCAGATTGGGTTGCCATAACAAAATACCGTAGACTGGATGGCTTAAACAAAGGGAATTTACTTCTCACAGTTCTGGCAGCTGGAAAGTCCAAAATCAAGGTGCCCATCAATTCAATTCCCCAATGAAGGCCCTCTTTCTTGCTTGAAGATGCTACCTTCTCGTTGTGTCCTCTCAGGTCAGAGAAAGGAAGCAGGCTCTGGTAACTCTTCTTACAAGGACACTGACCCCATCATGAGGGCTCCACTCTTCTGCCCTCATCTAAACCTAATACCTCCAAAGGCCTCATCTCCAAATATAATCACACCGGAGACTAGGGCTTCAATACATGAATTCTGGGTGGGAGGCACAATTTAGTTCATAGTTACATTGTAAATAGTACAAAGTAACTATATATTTTTTTCTATTGTAATGTAGTTTTTAAATGTTCTAAATGGATTCAGCTCACTAACTAAAAGACTGGAATTCTAAAATTATATACATATTTAAATATTTTAGCATATATACAATCATATATAATTAAATTTATAATTCATATATAATTAAATATTATATATCATATTTGTATATGATGCATATACATAGCATTTATGTAATATCCATTATGTATATAGATATATGATATATTAGACATTGTATATAGTATGTGTTTTGCCTTTTTTCTTGGCCAACATAGTCTAATACTGTATATAGTACAGATTTTAAACAAACAATGCTAACAGAATAAACTAAAAATTAAGAAATGCTATAAAACATAAGAAATGCTATAAAACAGAAACCAATTTAGTAAATATGCACAGTCTTTATTAAGAAAAAGACTGTTATATTGAATTGATTAAAAGGATTTGAATAAATAACAAGGTATATCACATTCATGATGGGAATGATATAATACAGTAAATGTTTAAATATTGAGAATTTTCTCTCAATTAGCTTACAAAGTCAACATAATCTCAAAAAAATTATGTTGGTTATGTGGTGTATGTAACTGAACCAAATTTTTCATTCCAAACTTTATGTTGAATACTAAACCCTAATAGATTGCTAGGTTCACTTTAAGAAGATAAATGACAACACTGATCAGATATTAGGACATTTTGTAAAGCTATAGTTGTAAAACTAATATCATCTTTATACATGAAGAAACAAGTAGACAAATGAAGCAGAATAGAAACTTTAGAAATGGATGTATGCACTTACGAGAACTTGATGTATTATGGAGATGACACTATAAATCAATGGTTAGAAGATATTAGGAAAATACACTCTATAAAGGAGAAACAAAAACCTGGATCTTTCTTATACCCAATACAAAAGCAAATTCCACATTATAGAAAAAGCATATGAAATTAACACCATAAACAAAGAAAAGAAAATTATTAATAGAATAGCTTTGTGAACTATGGGCAAGGAAAGACTTCTTACACAAGACCACAGCACATAGAAGCTGACTGTTATGATGTGCCCAAATGTAAGGTTTTCTGTTCACTGAGGGATATCATTGATAAATGGGTAAACTGTTGGCTAAATTTAAAATGCATAAGGGATTGTTATTCGAAATATAGAAATAACTCCTGTTAATCAAGAAAAAGACAGAAATTTCAATGGGAAAAAAAGGACCAATGAAAGAGACAAACTACCATAGATCAGATTTATTCCCATAGCTAAACAGCATACAAAGAAACTTCATATTTATAATTATAGAAATGCAAAATAAGGCAGTGAGTCATTACGCTTTTCAGAAAGACTCTAATTTAAAAGGATAAACATATCAAGTATTAGAGAATGTGTATAGTGTTAACTTTCACTCACTTGCAGTGAAAAGTAGTCTGGAAATATTTTACACATCACAGAGAAATTCCGAGAATCATATACAGGCAGATGAGGATAAGGATATCGATTGTGGTATTCCTTGTGGTGACAGTCATTTGGTGGCAATCTCAGATCTGTCACTGAGTGATATAATGATGTTTAAATGTAGTGGATGTTTATTGTGGTTCACCATGAAATACTAGAATAAAACAACATGTGTTCAGCAACACTGAAAGATCTCTTATCAGGGGTCTGTATAACAAAAGTAGAAAACAGGATGATATTTTCACCACACAGGTAAATTGAAAATACATATATCCACAAAATATATTACATATTTTAAAAAGCTATATTCAAGGGCATGGATCAAGCAAATTATCTTTGGGATGAGGGGAGTAAGAATAGTGTTCATGAAAGAAAGTCAAAAATAAAAGGATGATTGGTAGAGATTAATGATGACAATGAGTTTTTTTAATTTTAAAATATGATTAACTCAGTGATTTGAAACTGAGCTCCAAAAGAAAAATAACTAAAAGAGGAAAAAAGAAAGAAAGGAAGAAAAAAACCACCTAACATCTGTCTGCTACTTAAAGTTCTGAACATTTTATTTAATACTTTATTTTAAAATGGACATATGGAGCATTTTAACCAATGGGTACACAGTAAGGAGAAGGAAATCTCCTCTAATGTTTCTAAATGTAAAATTCTTTTTTCATAACTTATTCTTGCAACAATTATTTACTGTTGCAATTATTTGTTACTCCACCAAGGCCATTATATCACACTACAAGTTACGTATATAATGATTAATACTTGTCTCTCCTGCTTATTGTTCTATGTGTGCTTTCCATCAGAAGATTCATTCTATTCATCCTAGAATATTCTCAGTCTTATCTCTTTGGGTAATTGTCCTACTTCTTTCTCAATTTCATTTCTCATGCATTTCTATTAGAGATGAACTAGATCTATCTAGTCTGGGCAACATGGCGAAACTCCGTCTCTACAAACAAAACAAAACAAAAATTAGCAGGGTGTGGTGGCGCATGACTGCATTCCCAACTACTTGGGAGGCTGAGGTGAAAGGATGGCTTCAGCCTAGTCGGTTGAGATTGCAGTGATCTGCAACCCTGGGCAACAGAAAAAGACCCTGTCTCAAAATAAAAAAATAAAAGAAAGAGGGAAGAAAGAAGGAAAGAAGGAAAAAAAGAAGGAAGGAAGGGAGGGAGGTAGGGAGGGAAGAAGGAAGGAAAGAAGGAAAGAAAGAAGGAAGGGAGGGAGGGAGGGAGGAAGAAGGAAGGAAGGAAGGAAGGAAGGAAAAGGAAGGAAGGGAGGGAGGAAAAAAGATCTCTCTAAATTTATCATCTGACTCTGATCATCTTTTTTGTGTTTGTGCTCTTATGTTTACTAGTTCTTACATGTTTGTTGTGCATTTATTACGATGATAAGCAAATATTTGAATCTGTTCTTTGGCTATGTCTCTTTTCAACCGAAACAACCTCTGAATTTTTAAATTTCATTGATTATATTTTAATATTACATTTTTAATATCTAACGTTTGAAACTAACTCTCTTTAATGTCTTCCCGCTTTGGTGTTTCATAGTGTTCTTTCTCTTTTGCCTTTGATAATCTACAACATAGTCATTTTAGGTAACCTTAGATCTGTCATTTTCTTTATATCTGAAGTGACAGCTTCTTGAATTTTGATTTTGTTATATATTATTCTTAGTAATCATTTCCCCATTTGTTTTGGAATTTGGGTTTGCAGGCACATCTATAGTGGCATTTGTTCTCTCTCTCTCTCTCTCGTGCTCATGTTTCTCTGTCTGTAGTTTTGAGTGTCTCAATTTGGATATTATAGTTCCTTACATATAACCAGACGTGATAGTGTTAGTGCCTTAGTGTTCGGGGAATATTAGGGATATTTCAGGTCACAGCATGGTTTAGTAAGCAGGTTCAAACTTGTCTCGAGTGGGAAGATTTTTATTTTTTTTACCACATCTTTAGGTGTGCCTCTTTATGGAAGTCATTTCCTTGGGAATAATTACAGCCTTTGTTTGCCCCCCTTTATTTGGCGAGTCTGGATTCCGTGTCCACCCCTATGAACCATTTTTAGTCTCGGTTACTCCCTATCTACTCTGCCTGCCACTGGACACAAGGCCTAATAAATCTAAATTTCACTTCTGGTTACCTAGATGTTTATCTTGTTTTGGGGTATTTCTATGTTTTTTTTTAAATTTTTTCTTTCCAGATTGTCTGTATAATCAGTATTTGTCTGACGTACAGAGCTATCTCAAAGAGTTAAGTGGTTTCCTTATCTTCTTTATCATTAAAAACAAAAAATAAATAAGTGTAAGACATAGGGAGATTCATGTAAAGTCATTTAAAATAAATTATTTTCTCAAATGAAGCCTTAGCATGTGTAAGTATATTTAAGTCTCCAAGTGATGTTTCAAAAATTACTTTCCTAAACTCATGCAAATTATTTTTAATCTGCTAGTTGCTAGTCAAGATTTTTAAAGCTTAAAATGACATAATTATAGCTTTAAAAGAGTTAAGCCACTTTTTTTCTTTTGATGACACACCAGCAAAGCATAATTGCAAATAATATTGCTTAATAGACAGACTTATTTTAGTAGCTTAGTCAAACTTATTTTAGTGGATCTATTTTGTAAAAATAAAACTTGAGGAATAAATGTGCTCTAACTGAGTCATTAATTCAGACCATTCTCTTTATTGGAAAGTGAAATTTCACACCAACTCTTGGTAACATATAAATTTTTGAAATTGCATTAAAAATAACATAGTGCTTATAATTTCACAGGAGTATTTTGGTCACTGAGATATAAATCTATGTTAATACTAATGAGATACACTTACTTAAATGTGCAGTAACTACTTGCAATGTGTTTTGCAAAACTACTATAAAAATGGTCGTCTCTGTGAATCATCATTTTCAGATATTTTTCATAAAGATATTTATACATTAATTTATATCTGACATGTTTAGAGAACACTAAATACATATTTTTTTCAAGAGACATTGCCAATTTTATCTTCATAAAAACTAATGAAATTAAAGATATTGAAAAGATATTTTCCTCTCTACAAGGCACAATTGAAATAAATATTTAAATTGCATTTGAGTGCTTTTAGTCCTGTTTTAGGTTTTAGAAATTAGTTATTTCCAACTTAATATATCTTTTAACTCAAAATCTGTTCAATCTATTAATTTAGCAAGTTTATAACCATAAATATTCAAAGTCTTCTTCAAGAGTTTTATTTTAAAATCTACCATTAACTAGAAGAACAGCCTAATCATAAACTATACATAGAAACAAGCCTCACCAACTTCACATGAATTAAATATGAAAAGAACGTGGCCTCTAGAGTTGGAAAGACCTAAATTTGTATTCTGGCTTCACCACTTAAGGACACTATGACCTGAAGGAAGCTATTTAAACCTCAGTTTCATCATCTGTGAAATACTGGAAATAGCACCTAACTCACAGATTTTTTGGAGGTTAACATGAGATAATATAAAAACATTAGCCCAAACACCTCTCCCTCATCAAAGACTCTCTCACTGATGATTCTATCAGATATGAGATCCCAAATGATTTATTTAATTCCTTGGAACCAAAACATCTACAGCAAACTATTGTCTTTAATGTCTATATACTTTAACCAATAATCATTATTAAGTACATACTATGAGACCTATATAATCCTTGTGGTTTCAAGTGCAGACATGGGCTTGAATCTCCTTTGGTGAGGAAGAACATTTATAAAAATTAGAAAAAAATGTTCTAATTTCAAATAAAGAGGTGACTGGAATCTGGCCATGAGAAGAAGAAATGAAGAACCATAACATAATCAGACATGAAGAGAGTTATCCCTGCTTCTTGCTTTCTGACTCTTTGGGTTCATATTTCTCTCACCTCTGCTTCTTTTTGTGGCTCAGTTTTTTTCATATGTTTTCCTGCACAACAAATGTCTTTAAGTTGTTCATGGCAGTCAAGTGACAGACACTTAAGACTGTTTTGGAGTCAGAGTCTGCATCTTCTCATATCTCTGGTCAAAAACTCCATATTCTCTGGAGACAAATTCCAATTGGCCCAGTTTTGGCTGAATGTCCACCTGATGCAATCAACTGTGGCAGGTGGCAAGGTCATGGGGCCGACTGCTTACTCAGAAGATAAGAAGGTCTAAGGATCTAAGGATGTTATCAGTGCAGGTGGGACTGAATTGGTTTCTCACCACTAATAAATATTCTTAAGAAGGGAAAATATATTATTCAGAGAAAAGGAACTTAAGGATTAGCAAAGGCTGATTGAAATAAAATCAACCATGTAATATCTAACTTTGTGTATGTTTTGCACATCAAACTTCTTATTAAAATGCAGTGACATAAAGGGTAATATTTATGAGAATTGAAGAAACTGTTCTGTGAAGCCAAGAATTCCATGGCAAAGACTTTTGGTATTTTGATAAAATGTTATAATTGTATAAGACCTTCTTTGGACATGTTGTAAACTACATTTATTTGTTACCTCATTTGCTGCTTCAGTCACCTGGCTTACATGGAGAAGGACACAAAACAACATTTGGCGTCACTCAACTCCAGTGATAAAAGTTATTCCCCAAACCCCAGCTGAATGGATTCTATTGGTCTGAAGGATGGACAGATGAGACTGTATGTGTGTATTTTACTGTATGTTTATGTAACAGTATTGGAGAAAGGATTTATGGTAGCTAGTTTAATAATGAATACATAATATTGAACTACTAGAAAAGTTTTCATAGAGCACACCCTACTGGAAGTGGATAAAAGGTACCACTCTAAATATCAATAGTATTATCTGGAATTTAGATCTAGGAAAACAGTTGTGACATTCAAGGACAAAGAGTAAGTGAGACAGAAGTAGAAAGATGATTTAGATTCTTGAAACCAACTAATTATGTAAAGGGACAATAACATTTAAAATATGGCAACCAATGGACACAAGAGAGAGTATTTAAATTAAAAAATTATTTCTCAGGCTGTGTGTTGATATGAAGAATTAATAACATATGAGTTTCATGGTTAAAAATTAGTTGAAACCAACTAATTATGTAAAGGGGCAATAACATTTAAAATATGACAACCAATGGACAGAAGAGAGGTTATTTAAATTAAAAGATTTAAATAAAAATTTAAATTAAAAAATTATTTCTCAGGCTGTGTGTTGATATGAAGAATTAATAATATATGAGTTTCATGGTTAAAAATTACTCTTTTTCTTGAACCAAATTACCTTTAATTAAGTTCAGGTAAACCAATACTTACTGAATGCCTGCCATATTTGAGATTCTATGCTAAGCTTTGAGGACAAAGAATGAACAAAAGTTACAATGCCATTTTTTTATATTTTAACACATAATACATAAGAAGACATGAATACACAGAAATACTAATTCAGCGTTACTTTCAGAAATGATAGAAGCATGTAACAAGGCAAAAAATGTGAAGAAAGTGTTTACACTGCCAGTATAGTAATCACAGTGTATTCAAGGAACTCCACTGATGTTATAGAGTCCAGATTTATGAAGCCTGGAGATTCACCATGAACCTTAGTATCAACTTCCTGAGGTGAATAGAAATGACAACAGATTTCTCCTCAATGGAGGGTCAAAGCTTTAAGTCAAATGACTAAGATGTCAAGTATTAAATCAACAATGAGTGAATAGATAAAATAGTTTCCTTTCTGTTTATACAGCAGGGTCTTCCAATGCATCTGAAATCAAGCATGGTAGACAATTACCTACTTCATGCCTAATACCTGGAATGAGTCCCCTTTCAACTTGACCCCATTTGGGACCCCTTTTTGTGACAGTTCTTAAACAATGTTTCTGACCTTCTTGTCTCTGTTCTTTATTCCATAGCCCCAATTTACTCTTACCTGTGACTTCACATGTACTTGTGACCTCCTGCCCTAGTTATATTAAAAGCTGTCCGTCAATTGTCTACTCTGACTTGGCATCCATTTTGTTTCTGTTATTTTGTCCTGATGACTCCAGCTTTCCTTAAAGTTTTTCATTAACCTCACATCTCTCTGCATTATTATCTCTGCATTGCGACATGTAGTGACACATAATTCATGTCTTAGTTACCTGGCTCAGCTTCTCTCTTTTGATTCTTGCAGCATGCTGTAAAAATAATAGTTCTCTTGTATTGCTCAAACTCTGACTTATACTTGGTTGTTTCCATCAAGAATTTGCAATCTTATTGTATTTATTTTTATTTCCACAGTATCTGCAGATCCTATCACATCCACTCCCCTGATTTTCCCAGTGCCAGTGTGAAGCACTTTGACTATATCTGTGATTGGAAGATAGACATGGAATATGTTCAGAAAATACTTCCAATAGTATTGTACTTGAATTGTTTGATACATGATGGAAACCACAGCATGGGTTCATTATATCCTCTCACTGCAATGTTATCTTCTGTGCTTAGATATTTGACTTTAACAAGCTCCACTAAAAATGCAGGTATTATCTAGGAGAATAATTTCTTAAGAATTTTTTGACACAACCTCAATTATAAGTATATACATTAATGATGCTGTATTGATATCTCCATTGAGCACACATGTAGAATACAGGACAGTGACAAGTAGAAGGGGAGGTGATGTCAGAAGGAAGTGAGTGGAAAGATTTTAATGATACCACATACACTAAGTACAAGACTGACAATTACAAGATTTCTGTACTACTAATATTGGATGTTCCTCTTACTCTAATTGGCCAACCATATTTTCAAGAGTTTCTTCTGGAAACAGAGAAACTTGAAGGTGCCTTCACGCAGCATGTGCAAATTTTGTCATGAATATTGGAACTTCATTCTTTGTTTTAGATTATGTTTTATTGAAAATGCAAACATTTCTATCGCTTAAAAAACTACATTAAAATAATACAGGAAATTTGTGGATTACGAAATAGAAAAAGTAAGATACAGACCATCTAAAATATTATAAACATGTTTGGGATGTGGGGATTACTTGTATTTAAATATCCTTAAATGTTGGATATTAGTAAGTAACATACAGTGCAACCAGAACTGGCAAGTGTATACATTAGTGGCATTTGTTAATACCCTCAGTTCTTGCCTTTCTTATTCTCTCAATTTTTTAGACATATCTTCTCTTGAAATTTTTTATTCACTCAGTACTCACAAATTCTGTACTTCCTCCCTTCTATCCAAGGATTTACAAATTATTTATATGAAGGCATCACTACATTATGGAAACTGAATTTCTGACTCCTACCAGGAATATTTTCCTTTAAGCAGGGTCACAGCTTTGAGCCAAATTATGGAGGTGTTAAATGCGGAATACCAAGAACCAGCCCATAGATAAAAGAGTTTTTCTTAAACAGAAGACCATTTCAATGCATCTGAAATCAAGTATAGTAGATGTAAATACTTCACACCAGGACAATGCTATTCTTTTTTTTTTGTATTTTTGTGGGTAATAGTAGGTGTAATATATTTTTATGGGGTACATGAGATATTTTGATACAAGCATGCAATGTGTAATATACACATCATGGAAAACAGGGTATCTATCCTCTCAAACATTTATTATTTGTGTTATAAACAATCCAATTATGCTTTTAGTTATATGAGAATGTACAATTAAATTATTATTGACTATAGTCACCCTGATGTGCTATCAAATACTAGGTCTTATTTATTTTTCTAATAATTTTTTGCATCTATTTACCATCCCTTCTTCCCCTTAATTCCCCATTACCCTTCCCTCCCAGCCTCTAGTATCCATCCTTCTATTCTCTATGTCCATGATTTCAATTGTTTTGATTTTTAGGTCCCCCAAATAAGTAAGAACATGTGATGTTTGTCTGTCTGCGCCTGGCTTATTTCACTTAACAGAATCTCCAGTTCCACTCATGTTGCTGAAAACGACAAGATCTTGTTCTTTCTTATAGCTGAATAGGACTCCATTGTACATATGTACCACATTTCTTTATCCATTCATCTGCTGATGGACACTTAGGTTGCTTCCAAATCTTGGCTATTGTGAACAATGCTACAGTAAACATGGGAGTGCAGGTATCCCTCCACATACTGTTTTCATTTCTTTTGAGTACATACCCAGCAGTGAGATTGCTGGATCACATAGTAGCCCTATTTTTAGTTTTTTTTGAGAAATCATCAAACTATTCTCCATAGTGGTTGCACTAAGTTACATTTCCACAAAAAGGGTAGACAATTCTATTCTTAAATTCGTTATTTGCTGTCTTATATTTCAGAGAAATGTATATATGAGTTGCATTTACATAGAATTTTCC
Organism: Mandrillus leucophaeus; assembly: GCF_000951045.1. Lineage (NCBI taxonomy): Eukaryota > Metazoa > Chordata > Mammalia > Primates > Cercopithecidae > Mandrillus > Mandrillus leucophaeus. Next base: position 708,929 of record NW_012104131.1, on the reverse strand, counting down.
TACACTTTGTATTTTTCACATCAGGACTGCAAAGACATTTTTAAGAAAGATAAAACAAAATTCACAAAAATGAAGTAAATTGAATCTCATTTCATCTGTAGTACTTGATGCCTGAGACATGTTAGACAAATCATTTTTGACTGAAATGAATTTGTTTTATTTACATTATTCTAAAGGAGAGGGAAGAAACATTATAGAAAACTAGAGTATATTCCACTGCTGAGCTAGAGAGTTGCACTACTTGACCAATGTCATCTTTATGACTTTCAAGGTGGTGCAGGCATTTGGGCCTAAGAAACTGGTCTTGCTCAAATGTTGTAATCACTGTCCAGAGGCAGAAAGTGATGAAGAATGACAGAGTAACAGAGCAGTGGTTCTTGACCATTTTTAATACCTTTCTTGTAGATTTATTGGTACTGGTGTTTATGGCTTGGAAGAATTAAGTTTACTGGTGTGCCCTATTAATGTTTCCCTTTCTGTTTCTTGTGTATTATTTGTAACACAACAAGATAACAGTTTGCGAAGCACAGCGTTAAAGAGCATAGAGAACTTAATTTGGCTTACCTTTGAGATTTATTACCTTGCAAAAAGAGGCACAGGAGAGAAATTCAAGAACTTCATTATAGTACAAATTGAATGAGACTGAGAGTTGTGCTGTTAGAATATAAATTAATTGATTAATATGTAATCTTGTAGTAAACAAACATTATATCTCTGTTTGTCTCCCTTAAAAATAGATAATTTCTACTTAAGAACTGTGCCTACAAATTAAAATATAGTAAAACAGTGTTCCATCTTTTCATAAATATGAATAAATTTTGTTCCTAATATTTAAAAATCCTTCACTTATAAAGACTGAACAGAAGCTTTGGCAACTCGATGAATTAAACATCTCAGACTCAGATTGATCTTTCCATCTATTTATAATTTTAACAACCCTAATTATTTATCACTGTATATAAGGTATGAAATTCAGATTCCGCTTTCTAGAAGACTGAAATTAACTATTTTTTATTTTTGTTTATATGTGAGTTTATATAATATATTAAAAATACATAAATTTGCCATATCTCATACTCACAAACTTAGGCATAATTTACAATAATTAAAACTTAAAATGAAATATACAAAGAGCAATACAAGTGAGCTTTAAGCTATTTTTCTATTTGATTTAAGCCAAAGCTCTTTGACCACACCTTAACTGGTGCTATATTGCTATTTTAAAGCTTCACTGAAATTTATTGTTTGAAAAATGTAAAGAGTTTTGCTAAAATTTTAAATAATTGAAAACAGCAAAGACCATCAAGAAAACTTGTCTATTACTTGACTGCTACCTCAATTAACGGGTATTAATTTGAAGTGGTTGCATAGCATGAGTGTGAAAACCATTACTTTTATAAAACATAAAATCTGATTCCTTTGTAAAAAGTCTTACCAGTTGCTTTTTTCTGAGATTTTAAATGTTCATTATTTAACATCTAGTTCTTTTTTGTATATTAAAAGTGATTATGCATTATAAATACAAAATGAGACTAAAATAAAACACAAACTTGCAGGGATTTATAACTTCCAGCCAAGGTGGAGTGGAGTAACGTAACTTACACATCCATATAACAACAACAGTAGCAACAAGAGTAGCATGCAGTAGAGTGGGGGAGGACCCCAATAGTGTTTTGGTGAACTTGGTGAGTGAGGAGATGGAGCTTAGAGCCTGGGGATGCCCAAGTGTTGGTGTGTCGTGAGGCAGAGTTCTGGAGAGACAAGAGCTGTGCAGAGAGATTACTCTGGAGATGCGCTGAGGGCCCCATGGAAGTGTTCAGCTGAATAGAGACTACCCAGGGCCAGGAAGGGAACCACTTAAAAAGCAGAGTAAACAATCCAGAGATCTCACACAGGGTCTAAAAAGGTTGTGTTTTTACAATCCAGAAAACCTCATATTTCATGGTGCACTGAGTATAGCCTCAGTAGGGAAGTATTGCCTCAATAAAAAAAGAAAATTAGTGTTATATTATACAGCTTAAATCCCAGAAAATAGGCCAGGTGCGGTGGCTCATGCCTGTAATCCCAGCACTTTGGGGGGCTGAGGAGGGTGGATCACCTGAGGTCAGGAGTTCGAGACCAGCCTGACCAAGATAGAGAAACCCCTCTCTACTAAAAATACAAAATTAGCTGGGTGTGGTGGTGCCTGCCTGTTATCTCAGCCACTTGGGAGGCTGAGGCAGGTGAATCACTTGAACCCAGGAGATGGAAGTGGCGGTGAGCTGAGATCGTGCCATTGCACTCCAACCTGGGCAACGAGAGTGAAACTCCGTATCAAAAAAACAAAAACGAAAACAAAAAAAACCCAGAAAATAAAGTTTAAAGGCAAGCTTTGAACATATCAAAGTTTCCCACAGAAAAACTCAAGAGTATATAGGCAAATATGAACACATAGACTACACCAAATTAAAATTTACAGTGTCCAGCATCTAGTCAAAATCACCAGGCATGCCCAAGAGCAGAAAAATTGACTCATAATGAAGACAATAAAAAACACGATGAAACAATTCAAACATCCCCAGAATTAACACATGAATAGAATTTGGAGATAACATATTAAAACGGTAATTATAACTATATTCCATATGTTCAATAGACTGTACAAAAATTTAAGTAAGTTTAGTAGAGAGAAAGAATATAATTTGTTGTTGTTGTTGTTGTTGTTGTTTTTGAGATGGAGTCTTGCTCTGTTGCCCAGGCTGGAGTGCAGCGGCACGATCCCAGCTCACTGCAACCTCTGCCTCCCGGGTTCAAGTAATTCTCCTGTCTCAGCCTCCCAAGTAGCTGGGACTACAGGCATGTGCCACCATGCCCGACTATTTTTTGTATTTTTAGTAGAGACAGGGTTTCACCATATTGGTCTGGCTGGTCTCGAACTCCTGACCTTAGGAGATCTACTCACCTCAGCCTCCCAAAGTGCTGGGATTACAGGCATGAGTCACTGCGCCCGGCCAAGGAATCTACTTTTAAGGGTTCCTTAAAGTTGTAGATATAAAATATAAAAATATTTTAGACAATAATTACACTATAAAAAAGACAGCAAATTGAACACAGCAGAAGAAAAGATTAATGAACTTAAATACAGCAGTAAAACCTATCCAAAATAAAAATCAGAGAAACAAAATGACTTAAACAATGAAAAAGGTATCTAAGAGCTGTAAGATAAGTTGAAGTTGAGTAACATACGAGCAATTGTATCTCAAAAGAGAGGAAAGTAGTCAGAAAATACATTTGTTTCCAAATTTTGATGATCATTTTAAACCAACAAATCCAAGAAGCTCACTAAATCCAAATACGAGAAAGTTTAAAATGACTACACCAGGGTGCATTATAATAAAATTGTCTAAAACCAATGCTGCATAGTATGTACGGGGAACAGTAATAAAAATGATACCTGACTTCTCATTGGAAATAAGGCAATCCAGAAAACAACAACGTCTTTAAAGTACTGAAAGAATAAAAAGTTATCAACCTAGAATGCTATATCCAGTGAAGGCATCTTTCAAAAATGAAGGAGAAACACTTTTTCAGACATACAAAAGCTGAAGGAATATGTCAATAGCAGGGTTACTATTAAAAAATGTTAAGGGAGTGCAATTTTTTCTTTTATTAAACTAAAGTTGGGGTTTTCTGCATTACAGCTGATATGTTTTTTACTAACACATCAATTTGATCATTATCAGGTTAATGGAATGAGTATCATAATGTTTGCTAGTAATGATGATATGTCCAATATTGCTCTAGAGTATTAAGAAATCCTTTACTGGTATAGTTCATTGACATCTTGGTCAATGGGAAAACGTTTTAAATAACAATTTCTACTTTAGTCACTAAATTTATTTCAGAGAGATTTTAAGAAGACTGTTGGATAGGTAGGGTGTGGTGGCTCACGCATGAAATCCAAGCACTTTGGGAGGCCAAGGTGGGCAGATCACGAGGTCAGGAGTTCGAGACCAGCCTGACCAACATGGAGAAACCCCTTCTCTGCTAAAAATACAAAAATTAGCCGGGCATGGTGGCACACACCTGTAATCCCACCTACTCAGGAGGCTAAGGCAGGAGAATTGCTTGAACCTGGGAGGTGAAGGTTGCAGTGAGCCGAGATCACACCACTACACTCCAGCTTGGGTGACAGAGCGAGACTCTGTCTCAAAAAAAAAAACAAAACAAACAAAACAAAAAAACCAAAAAGACTGCTGAATAATGGATAGTTCAAGAGTAAGGAGCCAGTAGGGGTTCTATATTTTAGGGCATGTTAAATAGTGTCTCTTTTACAATTTGTTTTGTAGTCCTCATGATAGAAAGACTTCCTTTCTCTTTTTACTTCAAAAGCTCTGATCTACAAATTGCTTTCTCATCCTGGTCTCTCTACATTTCTTCATCTCCAGTTTTATTACACATTTTGAAATGGAAAAATCATTCTGCAAGCACCTCATTCATCTGTGAGCCTTCCATGGCTGAGAAAATTCGTAAGACTATATAAAGAACATGAGAGTATGGAATTATGGAGAAAACAAACATTAATTATTTGAGTGTAATTCTGCTCAAGTGATTAACATGAAATGCCAGGCTTGGTTTTCAATGCTAGTTTGGAGGCTCTGAGCTTAGCCTAAATTAAATAACTAAATGGTCCCTTGGTAGGTCTTTCAGTTATCTCTTTCTCCGTTCTAAATTTATCACTTCTTGGTACTCTCTGAAAGCATCAGAAGAATGCAAAAATTATCTATGTTTTAATAACAATGTTTAATTTTGGTAGCTGTAATTAGGATGTGAATGTAGCCAAAAAAAAATATACAGATGAGGTGAGTGAAATATTTTTCATATAGTTGGCCAGAATTTGCCTCAGGAAATTCTGCTTAAAATAACTATAGAAAATTACAGCTAATTCATATCATTCACATTTTCATAGGTAATAATCAAGGATTAAGAAAATATAATGAGATTTTCATCCCTTTTGTTTAAAAGTAGGATTGTTGGAGATTAAATAAATACATACAATAAAAATCAAAGAACAGGATTTGATTTTCAGAACCCTGGATTTACTATTACAGAATTACCTTCTCCTAGAAAACGGAGGAACATGTTTGACAGAAAAACCAATGACTTGATATTTAAAAGCCTTAGATTTAATGAAAAAAGACCCAGAAGGTCACATGGTCATTTTCAAATGTTAACATGTTTCAAATAAATACCAAATTTAAAAAGTAAAGCATGAGTGTTTCAAGACTAAAATATTTCAATTAAGAAAAGTATATGTAGTTACGTACAAGGCTTTTGATGTGCTCAGATTTTAAATGTCCATTTATAAATGATGTAAGAATTACCACATAACTATAACAACTATTATAAAATTAAAATATCCTGCAAAAATAGAGTGAAAATCTACAGACCATAAATTTAAAAAGATGTTAGGAAATGATGAATGCTTTCAGCTTATAGTCAGAACACAGAGAACAATAAAGAATTACTATTTGGAACAAATGTAGTAAAATTATCAGATAAGATAAAGTGAGAGAGAGACAGAGATAGACAGGCAGAGATAGAGACAGAACACTATTACTTTTTGGTTTTTGCTTCCATAGAAGGAAATTTGTATGAATTTCTAGTATTAATATAATTGCATTAAAGAACATTGAAAAATTGTAGACATTGAAAGTTTGACTGTAATCATCACTGGTGGTAATCTTTAAGATATAATAACCATTGGGCAGTGTAATAGAAGACTGAATATTGACATTGAATGCAGACATTTAAACAACAAAAAAGGAAAAGATAGGTTTAAGATCATGAGGCTGGCAGTACGTGTGAATAAGTTATTTAAAATTAATTACTATTATGCCTTTTAGAAGTAAATTAATCTCTGAATTTATTAAGAAAATTTCTCTGAAAAAATGTATTTCTTATATAAAAATCTTTTTTTTTTTAAGATGGGGTCTCTCTCTGTCGCCCAGGTTGGAGTACAGTGGCGGGATCTCGACTCCCTGCAACCTCTGCCTTCTGGGTTCAAGTGATTCTACTGCCTCAGCCTCCCAAGTAGCTGGGACTACAGGTATCTGCCACCATGCCCAGCTAATTTTTGTATTTTTAATAGAGACGAGGTTTCACCATATTAGCCATGCTGTTCTTGAACTCCTGACCTT
>NW_012104131.1:695348-702272 GCF_000951045.1 Mandrillus leucophaeus | reverse complement strand
AATAATTTTAAAAAGATGAGCTAAGATAATGTGACTTAAAAAGTTAACATAAAGAATTTTCAGTAACTTCTTTGTAGCAGCAGCAGAGATTCAAATAGAAGAACAGAGACAGCAAGATAAAAAACTCATGGACTACGACTTTACTAGAACCAGTTGAAAGGGAATTTCATTTCTGGTGAGGATGCAAAAAAGTATGGACAACCTTCATTCCTGTAGTAACACAAAGAGAAACCCAGATAAAACACAAAACTGTATTATTCTATGAAATTACTAAAGACCAACTGATGCAAGAAAGTCTTCATGAGCTGATTCCCAAAGACAGAAATGACTCATATGTAACAACCAAGTCTCAGAGTAGTTCTGGGGCAACTTCTAGGTTGGGTCTAGGTAAAGGAGAAAGGCTGCCAAAAAACATAAGAAATTGACATGCTAAGGGAAGGCCAGCTAAGCTACTAATCAAGACTGGGGCAGGCAGGAATAACTGTAGTCCTGAAGAACTCAAATAACAAAATAGTTTGCTTGGCCTGACAATAACGTCTACTGCATCACCACCATCACTTGTTTTGCTGAGAATAGTGCCACAAAGGTAGGGCTGCAAAGCCAGACAAGGAAACAACACAAATTAAATCAAACAATCAGTCTGATGTCAATCAGTCCACTATTAGAGTCCCTGAGGAGAGAAGTAACAAAACATGACAGAATATATTTAAATAAATAGTAGTTAGACATTTTCCAAATTTCATGAAAGACATACATCCACAATATTAAGATTTTTAGCAAATCTCAAAAAGAATAAAGTAAGAAAATCACACATAAGTATATCACAGTCATCCTGCTGAAAATTCACTATAAATCCTAAAAACATCCACAGGAAAAACATTACTTTATGTACAAGGAAACAAAGTAAATAACTTCTCCTTAGGGACAAGGCATGCCAGAAATTATGACAAATTTAAAGTGGTTAAAAAGCAAAAAACACTACCCACTGCTACCGCCCCAACCCCAACAGCAACAAAGCAACTATAAACTTAGAATTCTATATCCAGCAAAAAACGTCTCTTAAAAGGGAAGGTAAAATAAAGACATTTTCAGATAGATGGTGTCCAAGAGAACCTGTGGTCAAAGCAAAGTGACAGTATTTTAGGAATAGTAGAGAGAGGGATCCTGCCTTAAGTAGATATCTGGTTCATATGAAGGAAAAGACCCCTTCAAATTCTAAGAGCCTATTATATTACCTGCTTTTTAATTGGAATATTCACAATTTCAGTTCCCTGATTTTCTCCTTCCCTTCAGTTCAAAACACACTTGCATCTTTTAGAAGTTATCTTTACTTACCATATTTTCATATTTCATTGTATTCGTAATTGCTTCAGGAATTAAGGTACTTTACAAATACTAAGTGAAATCTTCATAATCTGAAATCTAAGGGGTGTCTTAAATGTTAAGCTCCATTAAACTTAGTTAAGCTTCATTAAATGAGGGTTATCGTCTTTAGTCTTCTTAAACAAAGCTGAGAATAACTAAACATTTAAAAATTCTTTTTAATGCTTCTATGCTCAAAAGACTACATAAGACTGGTTAAGCATCAAAAGTTAATTAACCCAGGATCATTTAACATCTTTTCTTCCTGCTTGATAGAACACCTACATTGCGAAATTAATATGGATTCCATTAAATAGTTTTAAATATTGTTAAAATGTGTTAAGCATTATTAATCCAATTAATCACCATAATGACAGTAAACACAGTACATATTATTCAACTTTCAGAAAGAAAATTTGTTTTATTTGGATAAAATATACTAAGCTTATGAGTAACTAACATTAATATTTATCTCCCTTTAATATTAACTTCTTATTTTGAAGTGAAGACACTGAATCAGTGAAATTGTAAGCCTTTATCTGAATTGAATTTTGTCTACTAGCCTATACATTCAATATCATAAAGAATCATTTAAAATCTGCACTTTGCATGATTCAGATTTTATATCTATATCTATCAATTCGTCAACAAATGAATAAAGAATGAATAGATAAAACTGTCAAATAAGGTAGTTCTGTATATGCAATTACCAAAGAGAAGAAAATGCATAGCAAAGGGCACTTGAAGTAACCTACAGTTATTTTTCTGAATCAATATCTGGTATTTGGTGGGGCCATTAGGCTATTGATTCATCTTGATACCACATGAATTAATATTTAAGAATATCTGCACACTCTTCAGACATTGAATTTTCTCGATGGTTTTCTTTTACCTTATTTTCTTTCAATTAAAGAAATGTATCAATCAGAATAAGGTGTCATAAAAGGGAAATGAAAATATTTTTTAAATGATAAAAATAACCTGTATTTACTCTTTTAACAAATATTTTTATTTAAGCAAGGCTGCTGCTCAGTTCAGCTTTATCATTCAGTGATTAGGTAATGCCCAGGTTGTGAAGGACACATGACTTTAATTAGTCACTTGGGGCCCATAGCTAGTCTCTACCAATGTGCTATAGCAATCTAAGAGCTGTGAAGAAAAGAGAATGTCCTTAGTTCAAGTTCCTACATTTTGATACCATCATAACTTGCCAGATGCTCCATATAACATCTCTACCTCTGTCACTTTCATTGCTATTACGTGTGCCACTTTCATTGCTATCGGGTGTAGTAAAAAAGCCTGAATGTCACAGCAACTTATACTGTAGCCTTTGTCTGCTGTAAAGTCCTTTATTTACCTAGACCACATGCTAAACTGGCTGGTAAATGGGTCAAGTCCAAATACGGTATTTGTTTTCTCTAATTATCCTAAAAACCCAAACATTATGCTTCGTTGTGCATAGAGTATGGTATGAATTGCTTCTCACATTCGAAGAGATATTGCAATATACCACTTTTTAAACTGCACAGATGTGGCAGTCTATTTCACTTTTACAAGATTTACCTCACATTTTCATGAATGCTTTTGTCTTACTAAGGCAGCTAGAGAGTTTGCTACATCATGATGCTGGTGAAATTAGCCTAATGTCATCAGTACAATGAATTAGCCTAATATTTAGAGGAATACAAGACAATCAAGGTCCCTCTGGATTTCATGATGACCAGGACCATAGAAGTTGACATATCCTCAGGAAGGACAGCCAAGGCATTCTGCTGTTTCTGAGTGTGAGGATATCTGTTGATAGGAATTCTAAAGAAAGCAACACAGGTGTGTTAGAATATATTTTTCCCGCTAAAAACTCGATTTCCCCATCTCAGCTGTGATTGGTAAAATCTCCCGACCAGGTTTGCAATAATATATACAATTATTCATTTTGCAAGGCCTACTTGGATGTTGTATCAGCTGAAAATGTAAATGAATAGGGGGCTCCAGAACGAATTACCACCCGTGAATTTTCCAAGTGTTTGATAATGGTTTTGATCTCTACCAATTGCCTGGAACAGAGTATTATCTTTTTGTTTATTATCATGTTTGCAGGTGTGTCATAATGGCTTCCACTTAACACAATGATGCCATAATGACCTTCACTTCATTGAAATTAACCTACAGATTTTTCCACTTACTAAGTATATATCCTAGGACCAAGGAAAGAACCACAGTATGTGGTTATGATTCCAGGGGATGACCTGTGAGATGTATCAGATCACATATCCATCGTTTTACTGACCTCCAGTCCCACTCATTCTGACTAGTAGCTTCTAGTGGGCTTTGGGGTCTCTAAGAATTAGCTTCAATTTGGAGGCAAACTATAATAATTCCTGGAGGGTCTGAGTATTTCCCTGTTCCCAGACATGCTCACCTTACCTTACCAAGATAAGGAAATCTTAGCAAGGTCTCCTTACCTTACCAACATTACATTTCAAGGTAAGGTGAACATTACATTTACATTCCCAAGTTTCTGCAACTCTTTTGGGCAATGGTTATCTTTTCCCACACTCGATCTTTTACTTCTCTGTTTGGGCTATTTTCAGATAAAAATCTCTTGTTATTGGCCACATGAAGTTTTGATGTTGGGGTCTTATGAGAATCAGGCATCCATTGGAGCAACTGCCAAAGTCAAAGGTTTTTAGGAGAATTAGGCTGGTTCTCTTGATTAAGGAGGAGACAATTCTGTAAATACAGAGGTTTAGGGTGATTTGGAGATTTGAAGTCCTTGGTCTGTTCTGTTTTTACCCAAATGACCCTGTATCTCAGTTTCTAACTTCTTCAAATCATACATTAGTGTAAATGAGGAGAGACATGATGGAATTCTGCCTTGAATTGACACTATAACTTTATAGCTTTTAAAATCACACTAGCTTCATCTATTTTCAGGCTATAGAAGATAAGAAGCCTTTTAGAGCTCCATAGAAGTTTTCTAGTTCTTTTCCTTTTTCCCCGTATTCTGAGATGGTCATTGAAAAAATTTCGCTTCTCATTTTCATGGGTACCATCTAAGGTTTTCAGAAGCAGCTATCCCACACCACGATCTTTGTAATCCTTTCAGTGACATAATCACTAATGTAACCACCTATTGATATGCAAATATCAAGGCAAAATAGCAAAAATATATAGCATTTTTCTCAATTTATATATTTCAATCTTTCAGGAAAACTGTTTTTATACATTCGAAGGATCATTTGGAGCCACAGAAATCTAGCAAAATCAAGTATGCTCATACAGCAATGATATTTCTCTGCTTAGAGCTAACCCTGTGCTAAAATTGTCCTCACTAATTAAACTTAAGTCTAAATGAGAACTTAACTCAATCAGGAGGATTCATTCCTAAGTCAATCAGAGGGCTGTTCTGCTTCTCTCTGAATACCTGAAGGGCACACTCAATTTTTGTTCCAGCATGTTGGGGTATGAATTCTCTCCATTAATCTCAATAATGGAGACTCTAGGTGTTTGACTCCTTGAGGATTCATATTTCAAAGTTAAAATATCTTAAGATTTTTCCTCTGAATTTCAGTGATTCTGACAAATTACCCCAATCTCCTAAATCCTGTTGTGCACTATGACATGTACATCTTCAATATCTACATTGTGCCAAAAGAATCCAGTCTGGTGAAGTGATCTGATTATTTACACAATAACAAATGAAACTGCATTCAGTGCCACACACTACAAGAAAAACTCTTTGTTTTTCTAGGTGTCATCTTTCACTCAGTTATAGAAACAATCTTAATATCAACCCACTCAAATTTCCTATCTCAGAATGTGAACAGATTATCAAACAGGAACAATATCTAATAAAGGAAACATTATGTTCTAAATTACTTCATCTTAAAAAAACACATCTATTTGAATAAGTAAAATTATAGATTAAAAAACTTTTTCTTAAATAGAAATGTCTTTTTATAGCATCCTCTCCCATGCTATTTCAGCCTTGAACTGAAGAGAGTCTCTAAGAGAAGTGAATCTTTAACAACTTGATTTAACTCACAGCTAAGAATGATTTACAATTAGTATATCAATTATTCATATACAAATGTTTTTAGGCTACATGGAATATGTGTACAATTTGTTACATAAGCAGTTCAATTTCTTCACAAGATAAATATGCTTAGCAAATTATTTTCTCATAAAGCAAAGGTAATATTAAGCTGAACCCTTGCTGAATTATCAAAAATGTGAATTAGGAGGGCCCAAATTAGTTTTTCCTCTAGCCTTATAAACAGTATCTAATAGTTTTATAATCATGTTATATTTAATATCCATATATTTGCATATAAATTACTCTCTAAGATACAGTAAATATTTATATGCAAAGGCTGCTTAAAAATGTAGGGAGCGTTAAAAGCAGCAATAAAATACATTTATTATTTGAAAAAGTATTTCTCCTAAGACTGCATCAATGAGTTCCATATTAAGTTTTGTTACTTTATGCTTCCCAATGATATTTTTTCTACTCTTCTAATATCATAAGTGTAATGGGCCAACTGCAAATCAAACCATGTTTATTTTACCTCTAGTCACTAACTCTAAAGCAAAATTTTGGAGTCAGAGTTTACCTGACAACTTTCAGATGATGCATAAAGCAGTCTAGTATACCTCCTTTAATTTCCCTTCACTATTCAGGCTGTACTGTTGATAGCAAAGGCAAAGTATGTCTACATTCAAACAGAAAATCTGTAAAAGGATAATCACCTCACAGCGTGGAAAGTCTAGTTGATGGACAATGTAAACTGCATGCCTCCCAGTACTTGGGGCTAGAGCATTTCTAACTATTAGGAAGAAATTGAAAGATTGTGGCATAACACCTGGTAGTGTGGGTTGAACTGTGTCCGCCCAAAAGCTATGTCAAAGTCCTAACTCCTGATAGCTGTTGAATGTAACCTAATTTAGAAATAGGGTCTTGGCAGGTGTAATCAAGTTAAGATGAGGTCACACTGAATTAGTTTGGGTCCTAATCCTACATGACTGGTATCCTTATAAGAAAAGAGAGACAGAAGTTACACAGAGAGAAAGCCAGGTAATGATTCAAGGAGAGAATGGAGTGATTCATCTATATGGAGTGATTCATCTATAAGCCAAGGAGCACCAAGAATTGCTGGTAACATCAGAAGCTAAAGAAGGCATGGAACAGATTCTTCCCTAGAGACCTCAAAGAGAGCATGGACCTGTTGATACTTTCCAGCTTCCAGAACTGTGAGAAAATACATTTCTTTTATTTTATGCCATCCAGCTTGTGGTAATTTGTTACCACAGTCCTAGGAAATGATATACCAAGATTTCTATGACAGGCATGGCTTTCCTTTAAGTCAAAGGACACTTCATTAAAAATATGTGAGCCAGGCATGGTGACTCACACCTGTAACCTCAGCTACTTGGGAGGTTGAAGCAGGAAGATCACTTGATCCTAGGAGTTCAAGGTTGCAGTGATTGTACCACGGCACTACAGCTCTGGCAACAGAGGCAGACATCAGTCCTCTGTGTGTGTGTGTGTGTGTGTGTGTGTGT
>NW_012104131.1:691803-695298 GCF_000951045.1 Mandrillus leucophaeus | reverse complement strand
TTGGGTCCTAATCCTACATAACTGGTATCCTTATAAGAAAAGAGAGACAGAAGTTACACAGAGAGAAAGCCAGGTAATGATTCAAGGAGAGAATGGAGTGATTCATCTATATGGAGTGATTCATCTATAAGCCAAGGAGCACCAAGAATTGCTGGTAACATCAGAAGCTAAAGAAGGCATGGAACAGATTCTTCCCTAGAGACCTCAAAGAGAGCATGGACCTGTTGATACTTTCCAGCTTCCAGAACTGTGAGAAAATACATTTCTTTTATTTTATGCCATCCAGCTTGTGGTAATTTGTTACCACAGTCCTAGGAAATGATATACCAAGATTTCTATGACAGGCATGGCTTTCCTTTAAGTCAAAGGACACTTCATTAAAAATATGTGAGCCAGGCATGGTGACTCACACCTGTAACCTCAGCTACTTGGGAGGTTGAAGCAGGAAGATCACTTGATCCTAGGAGTTCAAGGTTGCAGTGATTGTACCACGGCACTACAGCTCTGGCAACAGAGGCAGACATCAGTCCTCTGTGTGTGTGTGTGTGTGTGTGTGTGTGTGTGTGTATGTATTTGACTGGGTAATAGGTTAATATGTTAGCATCCATTAACACATCATCCAGAAAATAGATTCTCAGAAGAAGTAAAACAAAATCAGATAAACTTTTGATGAGGATAAGCATTATTACAAAGTATGGAAAATCTGTCCTAAAAGAAGTGATATAGCTGTAGTCTGACCACTGTTTTCCCTATTTATTCGCAGGGTAGAGTGAGGGCCTAGTAACTGGGAAAAAAATTATACATTAAATAGCAATCAGAGTGTTGGAAACATATGTAATTTATCATTGTATTGAGGGGTAGAGCAAAAACATGAAAGATTATTGTGAGACTTCCATTAAGACCAAGGATAAGAGGAAATGGGATAAAGAAATTCATTGCATTGGCTAGAAAGGGACATCTTTAAACATCATAATATTCAATATTTGCTGATGTTAGAATTAAATGTAGATAACAGACCATTAATAGTAGTGTTCAATAAATTGAACTAAATTATTACTTAACATGTAATATAATGATAATATCAATACGGATGATATAGTGATAAAGAATAAATATTCATATGCTAAGAATAGATCATTTGAAAACTATAATCATCTGGAATAATGTATTTTATCTAATCCTTGCATAAAATTTCATTGAGATTTTATGTCTGCTGTGACTATTTAAGCAGAAGCCCGGAGGATGAATTACTATGGGAGAAAGCTACTCTGGAATTAAAACTCTCGCAATTTTAATAAAACAGAACTCATAACTGCAATTTTTATATGTCCTGTGAAACAATTTTTTATCAAATTCATTTGTTTTGTTATATACAAATGACAAAAAAGACCATGTGGTAATCCAGACAAATTATTAAGGAATTCCTAAACACAAGTTTAATTGACTTTAGAAACAAATGCATAGATGGTTTAGTAAAGTAACTATATTATAAAAAAATTAGTCTCGCACACTACCATAGAGTTTCAAATAGACTTTAACACTCTTTCATTTCTTTTTATTTTCATATAAGGTCTTAGCATTCACAATAATAACTAGCATCTAAAGCTATGTGAATGAGAAGCCAGTGGTAAATATGCAGACAATTAAGGCCGATGTAAGTAAATAGAAACCCCCTGAAATTCTGAAATTTATTATATCATTTATTCAAACGTCAGATAAAAAGTTCCACACCTAAAACAGCCAAAAATGAGTATTCTTTCAGTGTAGTGCTGGTCTTGGTTGTCTTTTGACTATGCAATGTTCCGTAGGGACAAGAAGTTTATAGATTTTTCGTTTGAAAGAGAAGCAAATATTTTTTGTCCAGTAAAACAGATACCACTAAAGATTATGCAAACCTGTTGGAGACAACCAGCATATTAGTCCGTTCTCACACTGCTCTGAAGAAATATCCAAGACTGGGTAATTTATAAAGGAAAAAGGTTTCATTGACTCAGAGTTCTGCATTGCTGGGGAGGTCTCAGGAAACATACAATTATGGTGGAAGGCAAAGGAGAGGCAGGCATCTTCTTCACAGGGTGGCAGGACAGAGTGAGTGCAAGCAGGGGCAATGCCAGACGCATATAAATCCATCAGATCTTCTGAGACTCACTCATGAATAGGAGAACAGCATGGGAGAACCACCCCCACGATCCAATTTCCTCCACCTATCTTGACATGTATGGATTATGGGGATTAATTCAAGATGAGATTTTGGGTTAGGGCACAGCCAAACCAGATCAACCAGTTTCATATTCAATCCAGAAATATTATTCTAACATTTCTTAAATGCCTTATTTAAAAGGGATCTTTGAACTAGTCATGATGCTTACTGGTTTTCTTATTACTTAATGAGTTAAACGAAATCTTTGATATGTCTTCATTTTACATTGAGTGGGAATCATATTTTTCAACTCTTGAAAATTATTTGTTTTGGAGATCATTCACTGTGATGCCTAAGTGGACTCACAACAGAGCCAAGTAAACTGTGTTATAGGAGACCTGCCTATCATAACTGTTTAAATTCAGACATGCCTTCTTGCCTCTGGAGTGAATCTCAAGTGGCAATCAACCTTAACTTTTCTGACACTGTAGAATTTTTGGTTTTTCCTCACTGGTGTTTCTGTTGTTTCTGGTTCACATATTGTTAATAACGTATTCCCCATTGATGGTAGCATTGGATAGAAATTTGACTTTGTTGTCTGACCATTTAGTAGTTTCTGTTTATGGATAATAATTGGTCATGTGTTGAGTGAAATATGCCGAGAATTTGGTTTATTAGTTTATCTTATTTGTCTGTTTTTCTATTTGTGAGCTCAAAACAACTAACATTTTGTGCCCATTTGGAAAGAGAACAACTGGGTTTCTGAACTGGTGAATTTTGTGATTCTCTTCTTACTTTTGATCTGTGGTTGAAGCTGTAGAACTGAATCTGGGTTAGTTCTCTTTATATTTGTGTTTTTGTTTGTGTTTCTATAATTCAGCAGAGTATTTACATCTCTTTGACAAATGTGAAGTATTTTTCTACCTCTGGTAGGCATTACTAGTTTACAGTAAAATGTCTTTAAAAATTAATAAAGTTCTGTTTTGATTAGTTTATAAAGAACAATTAATACTGTTAAGCTAAAGATACATCAATAATGTATTTTTAAAATTCAGTAAAATAAGCTTATTTTTATACTTTAGAAGTTCCAATCCCCCGTACAAAAATAATAATCTTTCTCACAGATATTGTTAGTTCAAATACATTGTAAAAATCTAAGTGAAAAAGTCAAGCCTTATCAAATCACATTGATTAATCATTTTAAATAAGAAAACAATTATATGTATTTTTCTCTGATTTATCAGTGTTAAGCACAATACAAGATACATATTGTTTTTTAAAATATTTAGGTTTGTTTCCTAAACCTGAAGTGATTAGTGAATCTGCATTGCTTTTACTGGCTTTCTGATCAAATG
>NW_012104131.1:689210-691753 GCF_000951045.1 Mandrillus leucophaeus | reverse complement strand
GGTTTCATTGACTCAGAGTTCTGCATTGCTGGGGAGGTCTCAGGAAACATACAATTATGGTGGAAGGCAAAGGAGAGGCAGGCATCTTCTTCACAGGGTGGCAGGACAGAGTGAGTGCAAGCAGGGGCAATGCCAGACGCATATAAATCCATCAGATCTTCTGAGACTCACTCATGAATAGGAAAACAGCATGGGAGAACCACCCCCACGATCCAATTTCCTCCACCTATCTTGACATGTATGGATTATGGGGATTAATTCAAGATGAGATTTTGGGTTAGGGCACAGCCAAACCAGATCAACCAGTTTCATATTCAATCCAGAAATATTATTCTAACATTTCTTAAATGCCTTATTTAAAAGGGATCTTTGAACTAGTCATGATGCTTACTGGTTTTCTTATTACTTAATGAGTTAAACGAAATCTTTGATATGTCTTCATTTTACATTGAGTGGGAATCATATTTTTCAACTCTTGAAAATTATTTGTTTTGGAGATCATTCACTGTGATGCCTAAGTGGACTCACAACAGAGCCAAGTAAACTGTGTTATAGGAGACCTGCCTATCATAACTGTTTAAATTCAGACATGCCTTCTTGCCTCTGGAGTGAATCTCAAGTGGCAATCAACCTTAACTTTTCTGACACTGTAGAATTTTTGGTTTTTCCTCACTGGTGTTTCTGTTGTTTCTGGTTCACATATTGTTAATAACGTATTCCCCATTGATGGTAGCATTGGATAGAAATTTGACTTTGTTGTCTGACCATTTAGTAGTTTCTGTTTATGGATAATAATTGGTCATGTGTTGAGTGAAATATGCCGAGAATTTGGTTTATTAGTTTATCTTATTTGTCTGTTTTTCTATTTGTGAGCTCAAAACAACTAACATTTTGTGCCCATTTGGAAAGAGAACAACTGGGTTTCTGAACTGGTGAATTTTGTGATTCTCTTCTTACTTTTGATCTGTGGTTGAAGCTGTAGAACTGAATCTGGGTTAGTTCTCTTTATATTTGTGTTTTTGTTTGTGTTTCTATAATTCAGCAGAGTATTTACATCTCTTTGACAAATGTGAAGTATTTTTCTACCTCTGGTAGGCATTACTAGTTTACAGTAAAATGTCTTTAAAAATTAATAAAGTTCTGTTTTGATTAGTTTATAAAGAACAATTAATACTGTTAAGCTAAAGATACATCAATAATGTATTTTTAAAATTCAGTAAAATAAGCTTATTTTTATACTTTAGAAGTTCCAATCCCCCGTACAAAAATAATAATCTTTCTCACAGATATTGTTAGTTCAAATACATTGTAAAAATCTAAGTGAAAAAGTCAAGCCTTATCAAATCACATTGATTAATCATTTTAAATAAGAAAACAATTATATGTATTTTTCTCTGATTTATCAGTGTTAAGCACAATACAAGATACATATTGTTTTTTAAAATATTTAGGTTTGTTTCCTAAACCTGAAGTGATTAGTGAATCTGCATTGCTTTTACTGGCTTTCTGATCAAATGAACTGATGTATCTATAAAAGGTATAAGCTTATGAAAGATGTAAATTTGTGTTCAACTAAATTGAATCAATACTGAGATTTTTAATATAAAAGTGATTATGTTTTGTATTTCTTAGCTTGAACAGAATTATCAAGTTACTTGGTAATTTAAAATCTTTGTCTAACATTAAGATAATTAATGGATAATCTTTCCATACTTAGATAATTATTACTTAATGTAGAATACGGAATCATGGACCATTAAGCATAAGTTTAAGATTATATACTTTTGCTTCTTAGTTTTATGTGCTATAGCGTGCAAATACTGTTGAGTGATTCTAATGAATGTGCTCCTCATTTTTGCCACTTTAAGAAGGGCAAGAAGACGTGGCTATAGAAAGTGGCTATATTTATAAGCTTTATTAGCCTGCGAATGTGTTTGTATATGACAAACAGGTTTTACTTATCTGCCTCTTAGTTTACTCTGTAAATACAAATTTTAAGAAAGTTTACTTAACTCATGTTAACTGTTAATTTCTAGGAGCAGTAAAATTATACTAGGAGCAGTAATGACAGAGAACTATAACTGTACCTTTTTTTAAAAAAGAGGAGTTTGGAACTTTTACTGTCAACTGTAATGTTAACATTGTATTAATGCTTTATCTTTGTTAAATTGGTCTTAGAGCCTAATAAAGGATAGTAAAAGGTTATTCTTTACCTTCTACATAATGTGTCCATTAGCAGTTTCTAGATTTTTCCAGTATAATTGTTTCTTCTTTATGTTGACTATATGGCATATCCTCAAGTATTAAAATAATATTTTCTTTTGTCGTGAATATGCTAAGTTTCTTTTAAATCACATTTCCCTCTTCCATGTTTATCTTAAGATATTTTATTGTCCCTCTGTTTAAACGATCGTTTTTTCTCTCTGTCTCTCTGAGCAAGAACACTACTTTGGATTTCTCCCCTTGCTTCCCATATCCCAACAGTGGTATATTCCAATCTGCCCAAGTACTCAAGAGTTACACAGATCAGAGCAGAGAACTGG
>NW_012104131.1:682765-684220 GCF_000951045.1 Mandrillus leucophaeus | reverse complement strand
AAAAAAAAAGCAGACACAAACACACACATTGGCCTAGGCCTAAACAGAGTCAAGATAATATTACAGTTTTCTACCTTCATATTTTCTTTCACTTAATGTCTTCAGGGGCAATAAACATGCATGGAACTGTCATCTCCTATGATAATAATGCCTTCTTCTGGGATACCTGCTAAAGAACCTGCGTAAGGCTGTTTTATGTTTAACTTAAAAAAAATAAGTAGAAGGAGTACACTCTAATTGGAGATATATTCTCCATAGATCCTTGTCTGAATCCATCATGTAACCTTCTGGCAGGAATGAATGAACATGCTAGGAAACAATGCAAAATGAGCTATCAAACAAACATTACAAAACAAATAAAAAAGTTTACTGCCATAAAAAGGGTCAACATACCTAGGAGTAGAAAAATTGTACGTGGAAAAATACATTCAGAATACTGGAGTAATTTGAAGTCACTTTAAAGTAAATTCATGTTAAATTTTCAAATGGCATATACAAAATGGCCAAGAGATTGTAAACTAACGGATGAACATGAATAAAGAGCTAAGAATGTGCTAGAAAATTAGAATCCTTTACACTTAAAAAATCAATAAATGAGTATTAAATTAAACATAGCTGAAGAAAGAATTAGTACATTTGATAATACATTTAGGTACAAATGTAGGGAAAGATACTCAGTTTCCATGGATTGGACGAAGGTCCATACTACTCAAGGAAGTCTACAGATCCGAAGCAAAATTCCAATAACATTTTTGCAGAAATGGAAAAAACAATCCTATAATGTGTACGAAGCCATGAAAGATTAGAAATACCTGAAGAAATCTTGAGCAAAAGAACAAGCTGGAGGCATCACACTACCTAAGATCAAAATCACTTACGAGCTATAATAATCAAAACAGCAAGATACTGGCACAAAACCAGACATATAAGCCAATGAAACAGAATAGAGATTCCAAAAATATATCTGTGCAATTATGGTCAATTCTCTTTTGATAATAAAGACATTAAAAATAGACACTGGAGAAAAGACAAAATTTTTAACTGTGGTATTGGGAAAACTGGATATGAAGAAAAAGAAAATTAGACCTTTATCTTATACCATATTTAAAAAATCAATGGAAAATGAATTAAGGACTACAATTTAAGGTCTGAAACTGTACAATAACTGGAAGAAAGCACATGAGAAAAGCTCCATGACCTTGGTCTAAGCAATGAATTTTGGCTACGACCATAAAAGCCCGGGCAACAAAATCAAAACTAGAAAAATGAAATTGCATCAAACTAAAAACTTTTTTCACTGTCAAGGAAACAATCAACAGAGTGCAGAGACAACTTAAAAAAATGGACGGCTGAGTGTGATGGCTCACGCCTGTAATCTCAGCACTTTGGGAGGCCAAGGTGGGTGGATCATGAGGTCAGCAGATTGAGAGCATCCTGGCTAACATGATGAAACCC
>NW_012104131.1:678224-680550 GCF_000951045.1 Mandrillus leucophaeus | reverse complement strand
TTTGGATTTCTCCCCTTGCTTCCCATATCCCAACAGTGGTATATTCCAATCTGCCCAAGTACTCAAGAGTTACACAGATCAGAGCAGAGAACTGGGAAAAGTAAAGGAAGATAGAAGGGAAGGATGTTACCACTACAGAAAAAAAAAAAAAATTTTTTTTAAGGTACAAAATTGATTACCTCAGTAGACCTTATTTGTTTACCCCTGAGATCCTGAGTTAAAGATGTGTGTGCAGTCAAAGTAATGTTGAGGGAAAAAAAAAAAACAACACATCCCCCTCTTATTACAAAATGCACACGTGAGCCTCAGGTGGTTCCCTGTCCAGCAGGTGCTACCTCTTGGGAAACAGGCAGGGCAAGTCAAGACCATAGCCTCTAGGGCAGCAGGATATATGATTCACCATGATCCAATGTTAATCACATTACAAATCTCTGATAACTTGATATTTGACTCTCAAATTTGAACCCTAAATTAAGGAAAGCTAAAATAAAATGTTCACAATATCTTTCAAAACTAAAACTATCTTTGAGATTTCTCAGAGAGCGCCTGGAAGAACAATAGAATTTGTTGTTCCATCTGATAAATCGGGATATGTTAGAAATAATTAGTTCTGAATGACATGCTCTATATTCCTTAATTAGCTCAAAACTATTGTCACATTCAATTAAATTTTCTTCCTATGAAAGTGTATATCAATTCTGACCAAGATAACCTAAAAGCTTATTATATGTGGATCTTATTAATATTTAATTTTGCATTTCACCCAGAAATCTTATTCTAACATTTACTGATTGCATATATTGTATATATATAGCTTCTCAAATGAATCAGTTGAAATTTTTTACAGTGTCTCTCATTAATTAATAAGCTAAATAATATGCTTGATATACGCTTATTTTATATGTGCATGAGTCATGGTTTTTTAAAAACACATAATTTGTTTATTGTAGCAAAATACACATAAGATAAAATTTACCTTTTCATTAACAATCACCAGTATCTACTTCTGGAACTTTTTCATCATTCTAGATAGAAATTTTGAAAAATAATACTTTAACACAACAAATACTGAAATTGTAATTGAAATTTGAACATTTATTAAAATTTTTGTTGGGTGTTTTCTGTTTATTTGCTTGATTGTGTTTTCCCTGGCACTCTACTAGGTGCTATGGAAACAAAAGTAAATAAAACAAACAAAAATACTCTTTCTCATGTGGTTTACATTGTAACTGAGAAGAGATATATTAAACTAAGCTATTAAGTAAAATATGTAGTATTTTTGATAGTGATACATGCTAACGTGAGTAATAATACCTGGAAAATAAATAAAAAGTGTCAGGGTGAGATAAATTGCAACTTTAGGTAAACTACTTCAAAAAGTTTCACTGAGGAAATGCTTTTTAAAAAGTAAGGTGATAAACTACACGAATATTGGGAGTGCAAGAAGCCTAGGCAAAGGAAAGATGAAGGGTTGAGGCCAGTGATGGGAAGTTCTTTGGCACATTTGAGGAACAGAAATAGATTGGTGTGAGAGGAATTAGCAAGAGGAAATTTCCCCTAGTAATGGGAGAAATTTCAGAATAGAAATGGGATGCTAGATTGTAATAATAAAATGTTATGGTTTAGGTTAAGAGTGAGTTGGCACAAGGCACTCAGGTTCTTTTTGTTTGCTTGTTTTTGTTTTTAATTTTTTGTAGAAATAGGGTCTCACTATGTTGCCCAGGCTGATCTCAAACTCCCAGGCTCAAATAATCCTCCCGTTTCAGTCTCCCAAAGGATTGGTATTAGAGGGGCAAGTCATTGTACTTGGCCTTTATTTGTTTATAATCCGGTGAGCTTGGAAGCCACAAAAAGGCTTTAAGCAGAAAAAGTATATGATTTGGCTTATGTTTTAAAATTATTATTCTGAAAGCTGTGTTGCGAATAAACTGAATGAAGCTAGGTCAGAAGAAAGAAGGCCAACTAGAAGACCATTTCAGTAAGCTGGGTGAGAGATACATATCCTTGCCTACATATTCTGTCATGTGTTGCTTAACAATGGAGATGCATTCTGAGAAATGTGTCATTAGGCAATTATGTCATGCGAACATCATAGAGTGTACTTACACAAACCCAGATGGCATAGCCCAATACACTCCTAGATTATATGATATAGCCTATTGCTCCTATGCTCCAGCATGTGACTGTACTGAATACAGTAGCCAATTTTAACACAACTCTAAGTATTTGTGTATCTAAACATAGAAAAGGTACGGTAAAAATACAGTATAAAAGATAAAAATTGGTACACCTGTATAGGACACATAACAAGAATGGGGCTTGTAGG
>NW_012104131.1:672600-676734 GCF_000951045.1 Mandrillus leucophaeus | reverse complement strand
GAATTTTGGCTACGACCATAAAAGCCCGGGCAACAAAATCAAAACTAGAAAAATGAAATTGCATCAAACTAAAAACTTTTTTCACTGTCAAGGAAACAATCAACAGAGTGCAGAGACAACTTAAAAAAATGGACGGCTGAGTGTGATGGCTCACGCCTGTAATCTCAGCACTTTGGGAGGCCAAGGTGGGTGGATCATGAGGTCAGCAGATTGAGAGCATCCTGGCTAACATGATGAAACCCCGTCTCTACTAAAAATACAAAAAGTTAGCCAGGCGTGGTGGCGGGCACCTGTAGTCCCAGCTGCTGGGGAGGCTGAGGCAGGAGAATGGTGTGAACCCGAGAGGCAGAGCTTGCAGTGAGCCAAGATCATACCACTGCACTCCAGCCTGGGCGACAGAGTGAGACTCCATCTCAAAAAAAAAAAAAAAAGACAGTGTTTGTAAACCATATTTCTAATAAGGGGTTAATATCCAAAATGTGTAAGGAATTCAAACAACTCAATAGCAAAAAAAACAAACAAAACACTTAAAAATGTGCAAAGGTTGTGAGTAGACATTTCTTCAAAGAAGACATGCAAATAGCCAACAAATATATAGAAAGATGTACAACCTCACTAATCATCAAGGAAATGCAATTAAACTCAAAATAAGATATTAGCTCACACCTGTTAGAATGGCTATTCTCAAGTAGAGGAAAGATAACAACTGTTCTGTGAGGGTTTAGAGAGAAGAGAATCCTTATACATTGTTGGTAGAAATGTAAATTAGCATAGTCATTATGGAAAACAGTGTGGAGATTTCTCAAAAAATTAAAAACAGAACTACCCTATGATTCAGCAAACCCACTAGTGGGTATTTATCCAAAAGAAATGAAATCAGTATGTCAAAGAGATATCTGCACTTCCATGTTCATTGCAGCCTTATCCTCAATTGCCATGACATGGGATCAATGTAATTGTTGTCCTTCAACAAATGAATGGGTAAAGAAAATGTGGTATGTACACACAATGAAATACTATTCTACCATAAAAAAAGAAGGAAATCCTGTTATTTTCAAAAACACAGATGAACGTAGAGGAAATTATGCTAAATGAAATAAGCCAGACACCGAAACAAATACCACATCCTCGCACTTATATGTGAAATATAAAAAGGTGAAACTCACAGAAGCAGAGAGTAGAATGGTGGTTACCAGAGTTTGAGGGTTAGGGGATGGAGATTAGGGAGGTCTTGGTTAAAAGATACAAAATTTCAGTTAGACAGGAAGAATAAGTTTAAGAGATCCACTATGCAACATGGTCGCTATAGCTAATAATATATTGTGTACTTGAAAATTGCTGAGATAGGTTTTAACTCCTTTTATCACAAAAAAAAAAGTGTATAAGATGGTGCATATGTTAATGAGCCTGATTTTTGCCATTCCATAATGTATTCATATTTTAAAACACCACGTTGTATACCATAAATATATACAATTTGAAATTATCAATTAAAATAAACACATAAAATCATGTACATTTCCAGAGTGCAACAAAATTAGGACATGTGAAAGAGAAATTAGTTGTATCAAGAAATGGCAGTATATAATAAACTTCAAAGAATAGGATAATAGAAAGGATGAGAAGATGATAATCAAAGAGATAATGGCTCAGAATTTTTCAAAATTGAGAAAGTGTCCAAAATTTGACAAAACCCATCAGGTGCTAAGCAACATTAATAAAAACGAATCTACAATCAGCATACAAAAATAATGAAAAATATTGAAAATATTTAAAAGTGAATATACAGATTTTCTATGGAGAAATAACAAGCATATTAAAAGTAGGGTTTATCTTAGCAACAATTTATCTTCGAAGACAATGAAATAATATCTTCAAAGTGCTGAGGGGAAAATGTCTTTGAATGTTGAGTTCTATGTCCAAAGTCTTTATTAAGGCATTTCACACACATACAATAATCAAAACAGCTCACCACTATCAAGACAGAATAAAATAAGTGCTCTCTTTAGAAAGAAAACAAAAGTGACAGCAAAGTTAGTCTTCTTTAAACAAAGAATCTCTTTTACATAAAAAGAAAAGCTACAGTGTAAATCATTAAGATCTACAGCATTTCTATTGATCTAGAAACTATGCTGTGAATTATTTCTTTTCACTGCTAACAGAAGGTAGATATTTGGAATATTTACAATGTAGGTTGTTAAGCAAAACTCTTGTCTTCCCACTAATCAAGTTAAAACAGGTCTTAAAACACGGAAAGTGTTCTGCATGATTGAAAGTAGCAAGCTTCCTGCAGCGCTACATTTTCTTGACATTTAATGTTCATAAGAACTCTCTACATTTTATTTTTATCACTTAGATAAATATGAAATTTATGTTTGTTAACATCATAAAACATTTAGAAAAGTATAAATCAGAATATATGCCTCATTTTCAATGTAACATTGGTTCATTAATTAAATTTATTGTAAATATTTCAGATTTCACTGAAATTCAAATGAAAACCACATTACTGGAGTTTAAGACACATGTGTACTGCATTTCTTTTACAAGAGCTATCATTTTCTTTTCCTTTGTATTATAAAGATTCCAATATGATTTCTGTTCTTTGTAACAATAGCTAAGAATATTTTATTCTCTTGCAGAAGCCTAAAAACAAGCTTAAATAAAATGAACATGTGTCTTAAGGGTTTGTTCTTTAACCTACCCATGAACTGTTATCGACAACTTATTAAATCAAAAAGAAAAATAACTCCAGGCAGAAGAAGTGGGATTCTCAAAACAATGGTGAGAAAAAGATCATAAAATATATTGATAAACTTAATTAAAGGACTCTAAAATAAAAAATATGTGTGTACATATTTGAGACAAATATGTATTTGTTTGGGACAAAAGGTGAGAGTTCAGAAAAGATTAAGGTTTGTTAAGATCATTTTCTTCAGAAAAGAAATGTATATGCAGATTTGCTTTAGAATATATTACTATTACTGTATATTAATTAAATTTGGCTGTTTATTATTGGTAACTATTAAAAGAACAGAAAAATTCTAACCTAGATCTTTGTATATATTAGAAATATGTCAATTTTTTAATATTCTCCTATAAAATATGTATTATTCATGTATATGTTTATGTTAAAATACAAAATATTATCTAGAAACATACACGCCAAACTCACCATAGGTTGTCTCTGAAGTGGGTGCTGTCAGAAGCGGTTGGGGATGGGGCTTGAAGAGAATGCTTCCTCTTATACAGTAGAGCCTTCAGTCACCCCATTATTTTAGAATAGGGTAAAATACCATGAACGCTTCTTTCTACCCTGTAGGTGAGGTGGGGAAAGGAAGGAGATAAAGGGAGGATAGCAAAAAGCCATTAGACTCGCATCTCCTGGATTTTCATCTCCAGGTTTCCACTGTTTGCAGGTCAGGGGAGACAGGGGAACATCAAGCAAA
The DNA here is from genome assembly GCF_000951045.1 of Mandrillus leucophaeus. Taxonomy (NCBI): domain Eukaryota; kingdom Metazoa; phylum Chordata; class Mammalia; order Primates; family Cercopithecidae; genus Mandrillus; species Mandrillus leucophaeus. The sequence goes on along the minus strand of NW_012104131.1, from coordinate 673,285 downwards.
ATTAGGTAAGTTGAGAGCAGGGGCTAGCCTATTACTCCAGGTTGATTTATCAAGTCTCAGGTGAGACTCTTTCAAGAGTTGCCTAGTACTAGCTTGGAGCATGGTAATAACAAAAGCAACGTGGTAGGCTTTCTCAGCTGGGCTGAAGCTGATCTTGACGTTTTTACTTTCCTACCTGGCTCTCCATTCCCACGTGGTGTGAGCTCTGACTTACACGCAGTGGGGCTGCCGTGACAAATCAATGTGACCCCAGAGCAAAGACTGGTGCAAAAGATGTGGCTTCTGTTGGGGAAGTAAAATGAGGCAATAAATTCAAAAAATACTTTGGCATTTAAAATATAAATTAAACACATGCCTACCATATCATCCAAATCATTAGCTATCTGCTCCAAATAAATGAAAGCATACATCAACAGAAAGATATATACATGAATATTAATAGCAACTTTATTTGTAATGGCTAACGTTGAAAACAGCCCAAATGTCTATTAATCAATGAATAGTAAAACAAACTGTGGAATATTAATCTTAACAATAACAAGAAAAATTATTGGACATTCATGCACTTAAATGGGTCTTAAAACAATAGTGAAAAGTGTAAGAAACCAGATTTTAAAAAAGAGTGCATAATATATTATTAAATTTATATATAATTCTAGAAATTGAAAAACAATCTATAGTGAGA
>NW_012104131.1:667399-671665 GCF_000951045.1 Mandrillus leucophaeus | reverse complement strand
TGTGTGTGTGGAGATAGAGTCTCACTCTTGATGCTCAGGCTGGAGTGCAATGGCATGATCTTGGCTCACTGCAACCTCTGCTTCCCGAGTTCAAGTGATTTTCCTGCCTCAACCTCCAGAGTAGCTGGGATTACAGGCGCCCGCCACCATGCTAGGCTATTTTTTTGTACTTTTAATAGAGACAGGGTTTCACCAGGTTGGCCAGACTGGTCTCGAATTTCTGACCTCAGGTAATCCACTCACCTTGGCCTCCCAAAATGCTGGGATTACAGGGTTGAGCCACCGTGCCCAGTCAACTTATGAAATAATTGTGGATGTTCATTGTAATTAAATACAAGAATGTCCATATCATTTTCTACACACTAGTAAAATGCTGGGGGAAAATTCCATAACATAAATGGTCATTTATATGACATTTTAAATAAATTACATATACAGTGAAATAATATACAGACAGAAAAAATAGTATTTTAGAAAAATATATAATCATTGTCCACTTCTGGGAATGTTTCCTAACACTAGTAAAAAGTACACATATAAAAGTGTATTTTTTCAGACTTGTTTATAATTACAAAATTTAGATACACCTCACATTTACATGAATAGTAAAAGAAATATTATTACAGTCAGACCATGGAATGCTAAGTCACAACTAAAAGACAAGCAGTTTATCATTTACATTTGTACTGACTTGGAAAGATGCCCATGATGTAAATACACAAACACGTGAGCACATAATTCCCAAAATATTATGTATGATCCTATGATCCTATTTTACAGATGTGTGTATATGTATCAAAGTAAGGGAAAGAGAAAGGAGAAGGCTCCTATACTCACAGAAGTACATGTTGTAAACTGTTAATATGATCCCTGGGACTGGCTAGGTTTGGGAAAGGTTAGAGAGGTGTAAGAAATTTCACTTTAAACTTCACTCATTTAGGTTAAGTTTGAAAATTTTTATAAAATACATATGTTATTTGTGATTTAAAACACAAGGAAATTAATTGATAAAGAAGATAGCACTAGTCATGCTATTTTTTACATAGAAAATCCACTAAATATAACATTATGGTTTTGTGTTTGTTTTTTTTGGTGGGGGGAAATCCTATGTTTCCTAGGCTGGTCTCAAACTCCTGGGCTCAAGTAATCTTCCTGCCTTAGCCTTCTGAGTAGCTGGGATTATAGGCGCTCACCACCATGCCCAGAAAAACATTATGTATTGTATGACTTAATTTCTGAAAATTACATTTGCATATATATTACTCATCGTTTACTAGATTATGACACATTAACAAAGTCTCTATGAGTAACAATAATTGTGTTTGATGACTCATCAAGGTGGTTTTAATTTCAGAACCCAGTATGAAAGTGAGCCCATATTTGGGATATGTTCCTCTCTTGGTAGATGAGTAGTGCGGAATTGCTGGTAGAAACAAGCAAGGCTCTTTAAGCTTCTGCTCAAAACCAGCATAAATATTTTCTGCTCACATTTTATTAGTCAAAACAGGTCAGTCGCCAAGCCTGACAATGGAGCAAGAAAGTGCCCTCTGCCTGTAGTTAGAAACTTTAAGTAACAAGACAATTAATAAAAAAATGGAATCATCTTATTGGAAGCATATATTAAATACTTCAAACAATAAAACAACATACCACAGTTTTAAAAATATCGTGAAAAGAACTAGAACAAAATGTTGGCATAGGCTATTTATCTCTGGATCATGAAATAGATGGCATTTTCAGTTTTTTTATTTTTTTCACCTTTATTCGTTAAAATTTTCTACAATTAGCATGCATTTTTCTTGAGACAAGTCAGTTTCCCTGACTACCTCAATGAAATTAACTTCCCACTAACATCTCACTCTCTATGCCCTTGACCTGCTTTATTTCTCTTCATAGTACTTACACCATCTGACTTTCTCTTTTTTTTTCAGCTATGTGTTTGTTTATTTTATACTTTTCCAGCTAGAATTTAAGCTTCATGAATGTGGAGAATTTCTCTGCTTTGTTCATTTCTCTACTCAGAGCAGTTTCTGGCATATAACAGACACTCAATAAATATTTCAAAATAAAAGAAAAATAGCAATAAAGGCAATTTCAAAGTTGATATAATCAGTTGGGAGGCAAACTCTTGGATGTTGAATTGATTTAAGGAAATAAATGATTGTGAATTATTCTTTTTTTTCCTTCCCTTTTGAATCTCAAAGTACAGAAGAAGCTTCCTCAATACAAATCCCCTCTCTCTTTCTCTGTTTTTGTTTGTCTGTTACTCAGAGGATTACTCTTCTCTTACAGTCAGTTGCTGACTGACACTACCCTGCAAGCCTTTTGTCCCATCCCCCTCAGCTTTCTGTCCTCTCACTTGTTTACTTTCCTTTGCTCTGATGTGAGCCAGGAAATAGCATCCAGTACAGGAGATCCTACCAAAAGGGAGGACAGTCAACAACACATCCATTGTTCACTCTTCTCCTCCTCATCTCCTGGGAACTGTGAGGAAATCCCGGAAGGAATGCTGCAGAAAGAATTTGAGAAAGAGTAAACACACAACTTGCTATTTTTAAAAAAATTGAACTTAAGCAAAAAGGAATTTGTTTTTAGTGAACTATGTGAAAAGAAGGTAAGCTCAAAGTATAAGATTCCTAGTTGGGAACAGCTAAAATACCTATGGGGTCTGCATCAGGGCTGTGTCCCAACTTAATATAGATAAATTACTGGACACATACACTAAACCAGGAAGAAGTTGAATCTCTGAATAGACCCATAACAGGCTCTGAAATTGAGACAATTATTAATAGCCTACCAATCAAAAAACATCCAGGACCACATGGATTTACAGCTGAATTCTACTAAAGGTACAAAGAGGAGCTGGTACCATTCCTTCTGAAATTATTACAATCATATAGAAAAAGAGGGACTCCTCCCTAACTCATTTTATGGGGTCAGCATCATCCTGATACCAAAACTTGGCAGAGACACAACCAAAAAAAGGGAATTTTAGGCCATTACCCCTGATGAACATCAATGCGAAAATCCTCAATAAAATACTGGCAAACAGAATCCAGCAACACATCAAAAAGCTTATCCACCATGATAGAGTCAGCTTCATCCCTGGGATGCAAGGCTGCTTCAACATACACAAATCAATAAATGTAATCCACCACATAAACAGAACCAAAGACAAAAACCACATGATTATCTCAATAGATGCAGAAAAGTCCTTCAACAAAATTAAACAGTCCTTTATGCTAAAAACTTTCAATAAACTAGGTATTGATAGAATGTATCTCAAAATAATAAGAGCTATTTATGACAAACCCACAGCCAACATCATATTGAATGGGCAAAAACTAGAAGCATTTCTTTTGAAAACTGGCACAAGACAGGGATGCCCTCTCTCACAACTCCTATTCAACATAGTGTTGGAAGTGCTGTCCAGGGCAATCAGGCAAGAGAAAGAAATAAAGGTATTCAATTTGGAAAAGAGAGAGTCAAATTGTCTCTGTTTGCAGATGACGTGATTGTATATTTAGAAAACCCCATCCTCTCAGCCCAAAATCTCTTTAAGCTGATAAGCAACTTCAGCAATGTCTCAGGATACAAAGTCAATGTGCAAAATCACAAGCATTCCTATACACCAAAAACAGACAAGCAGAAAGCCAAATCATGAGTGAATTCTCATTCACAGTTGCTACAAAGAGAATAAAATGCCTAGGAATCCAACTTACAAGGGATGTGAAGGACCTCTTTATGAAGAACTACAAACCTCTGCTCAAGGAAATAAAAGAGAACAGAAAGAAATGGAAGAACATTCCATGGTCATGGATAGGAAGCATCAATATCATGGAAATGGCCATACTGCTCAAGGTTATTTATAGATTCAATGCTATTTCCATCAAGCTACCAAGGTCTTTCTTCACAGAAGTGGAAAAAACTACTTTGAAGTTCATATGGAACCAAAAAAGAGTCTGCATTGCCAAAGCAATCCTAAGCAAAAGGAACAAAGCTGGAGACATCATGCTACCTGACTTCAAACTATACTATAAGGCTATAGTAACCAAAACAGCATGGTACTTGTACCAAAACAGATATATAGACCAATGGATCAGAACAGAGGCCTCAGAAATACCACCACACATCTACAACCATCTGATCTTTGACAAACCTGACAAAAATAAGAAATGGGGAAAGGATTCCCTATTTAATAAATGATGCTGGAAAAACTGGCTAGCCATATGTAGAAAGCTGAAACTGGATCCCTTCCTTACACCT
>NW_012104131.1:657483-666459 GCF_000951045.1 Mandrillus leucophaeus | reverse complement strand
GTGGGGTGGGGGCCTTGGGGAGGGATAGCATTAGGAGAACTACCTAATGTAAATGACAAGTTAATGGGTGCAGCAAACCACCATGGCACATGTATACCTATGTAACAAACCTGCACGTTGTGCACACATACCCTAGAACCTAAAGTATAATTTAACAAAAAGAAAAGAAAAGGAACTAACTGGAAATGGATAAAATAAAACCACATACCAAAATTATAGGATGTGGCTAAGGCAGAGCAATTTACTGCTATAAACACATGTATTAAAAAGAAAAAATCTTAAATCACTGACTTAAATTTCTTCTTTAAAGAACTAGAAGAGCAAACCAAACCAAAAGTCAAAAAGAGGAAGAAAATAATAGAGTTTAGAGTTAGAATAACTGACATAGAAACATTTAACAAAATCAGAAGTTAGGTTTTTTGAACAGATCAATAAAAATAGACAACCCTGTTTATAGGCTAACCAAGAAAAAAAGAGAGAAGCTTCAAGTTGCTAAAATAAAGAACAATATAGGGGTTATTAGCACTGTAGAGATTAGTACCATAGACCTCACAGAAATGAAAAAGATTTTAAAAGAATGCTATTAACAACATGCCAAAAAAGTAGATAGCCTATATAAAATTGATACATTCCAAAACGGGCACAAAGTACTGAAATTAAACCACATGGAAATAGAAAAAAATGAATACATCTGAAACAAGTAAAAAGTCTAAATTTATAATTTTATAACTTTCTACAGAGAAAAGCTTAGGCCTGTGTGGTTTCACAGGCCAATTCTGCCAAACATTTAATATAAAATTAACATCAATCCTTTACTAATTCCGCCAAAAAAGAGTGAGCCCTTCTTCACTCATTCTGTGAAGCCAGTGTTATAACATTATACCAAAACCAGATAAAGACATCACAAAAAAGAAAACTGCATAGCAATATCTCTAGGAATATAGATACAATAATTTATGATAAAATAATAGGAAACCAAATCCAGCAACATACAAATATGATTGTCCACCACATACAAGTGGGATTTACCTCATGAACAACTGATTTAATATACAAAAATCAATTAGTGTAATACAGCATATAGAGTAAAAACTACAAGATTACCTCAATGCATACACAAAAAGCATTTGACAAAATAAAATTCCCCTTCATAATAAAAATAGTCAAGCAAGTAGGAATATACAAGAAAGCTTATTCAATCTGATAAAAGATATCTATCAAAAAACAAAGCAAAACAAAAACAAAAAACTCTCATGTAACATAAAAAAGTAAAAAGCATCAAAATCAGAAAGTAAGAAATAAAAGTATCTCTATTCACAGATGACAAAATTCTGTATATAGAAAATCCCAAAGAATCCACAAGAAAATTACTAAAGCTAACAAGTAATTCAGCAAAGTTCCAGGGTACATGATAAACACACAAACATTGATTATGTCTTTATACCCCTACAATGAACATTCCGAAAAGGTAATTAAGACATAATTCCATTTATAGAAGCATCTAAAAGAATAAAACTCCTTGAAATAAATAACCAAGAAAGTTAAAGACTTTCAAAGTGAAAACTATACAACATTGTTGAAGACATAAAAGATGACCTACATAAATACATTACTTCACCAATATCTTGTAGCCTTGATCACTGTAGCTATACATATTTAAATTAGTTACAGTTATTTGTTCCCCTTTTTCTTTTTAAAATTGTTTTGAGTTCTCATGTATTTCTACGTAAAACTAAGAACTAAATTCTATATAAATTTTAGAATAATCTCATCAGTGTTTCCAAAAATTGTGCTACAATGCTGACAAAAATTGATTTAAGTCTGTATATCACTTTGGAGATAATTGTTGTATTTACAATGTGGAATTTTTCAACTCATAAACATAATATATGTTCCATTTATTTAACTTTAGATTTTTTCATCACTTTTTTGTAGTTTTCAGCCTAAAAGTTCTCTAATGTTTAGCTAGGTTTATATCAAAGTATTTCTCTTTTCTTGAGCAGCTCTAAAGACTATTTTATGTTTAATTTTGATATATGTATGTGCTCATTGTTAGAATATAGAAATACAGTTTAAATAAATATTTATCTTGTATTCAGTGATGTCCCTGAATTTACTTTTTAATTTTAGGATTTTAGGGGGTACATTCCTTGGGAGTTTCTACATAGTCAATTATGTCATCTGCAAATAGGAACATTTTTATTTTGTTGTAATCTATATGCTCCCTTCTCCACTACAAAAAAAAAAAAAAAAAAAAAAATTCTTGTTACGCTTGGTAGAGAGTTTCCAGTGTCATATCAAGTAAGAGTGTTGAGAACAGATGTCCTTTCCCTGTTCTCGATATTAGAGGGAAAACATTCTGTAGTCCACCATTAAGTATGTTAGCTAAAGGCTTTTTGTACATGTTTAAAAAAAAAGAAAGAAAAAGACAAAAAAGAAAGAACAACAACAACAAAGTTTTATTTTCAGGGGTACTTGTGCAGTTTTGTTGTATAGATAAACTGCATGTCATTGGAGTTTGGTGTTCGGATAGTTTTGTCACCTGAGCAATAAGAATAGTGCCCGATGGGCTGCTTGCAGTGGCTCATGCCTGTTATCCCAGCACTTTGGGAGGCCGAGGCAGGCGGATCACGGGGTCAGGAGATCAAGACCAGCCTGGCCAATATGGTGAAACCCCGTCTCTAATAAAGATACAAAAATTAGTTGGGCTTAGGGGCGCGTGCTGTAATACCAGGCGGAGGCATTTGGGAGGCTGAGGCAGGAGAATCCCTTGAACCAGGGAGTCAGAGGTTGCAATGAGCCAAGATCATGCCACTGCACTCAGCCTGAGGACAGAGTGAGACTCCGTCTCAAAACAACAACAACAGCAAAACAACAACAACAACAAAGAATAGTACCCAATGGATATTTTTTCTTGGAAAGGTTCCCTTTGATTTCTATTTTTCTGAGAAGTTTTATTATGAATTGACAGTGAATCAATCTCTGTCCATTTGCTTTCCCTTATCAAATGCATTTCCAGCACCAATTATTATGATCATGTAATTTTTCTTCTGTAGGCTGTTAATCGTGAATTATATTTAATGATTTTTGAATACTGAACTAGCTTTTGATCCTCAGCAAAAACTCCACTTAGTCATGATGTATAATTGTTTATCTATATGCAGGATTTCATTTGCTAGATTTTTAAAGAATTTTTGCATTTATATTTATTAGAAATACTGGTCTGTACTTTTTTCTTTTTTTCCTTTTTGTACTGTGTCTGTCTAGTTTTGGTAATAAGGTATTATTGGCTTCATAGAATTGAGAAGTTTTCCCTTCTTGTATATTCTGGAAGAGCTTGTATAGAATTAGCATTAATTCATCTTTAAAAATGTGGTAGCATTCTCCAGTGAATTCATCTGGCCCTGGAAATTTATTGTTTGATTGTTTACAAATAATAAATGGAATTACGTTAATAGTTTTTGAGCCTATCGATATGATCAGTTTCCTCTTGGGTGAGTTATGGTAGATTGCATTTTTTGATGAATTGGTTCACTTTTTCCAAGTTGTCACATTTATGTGCATAAAGTTGTTTCTAGTATTCCTTAGTATGCTTTTGATCTCTGCAAGGTCTGTAATAATATTTTCTCTTTCATTCCTAAAACTGGTAATTTGTGTCTTCTTTTTATTTTCTTCATCAGCCTTGCTAGAGGTTTGTCAATTTCATTGATCTTTTTCAAGTTCCAGATGTTTCTTCTGTTTATTTTTTCTATCATTTTTCTGTTTCCAATCACATTGTTTAATTTTCTCGTCGTGATTATTTACTTCCTTCCATTTGGTTTGAATTTATTTTACTCTGCTTTTTCTAGTTCCTTGAGATAAGTGCTTAGACTACTGACTTGACACTTCCCTACTTTCCTAATGTGAGCATTTAGTGTTATAACTTTCCCTCTCAACAATGTGTTAGTTTCATCTTTTCAAATTTGATATGTTAGATTTTCATTTTTATTCATTTAAAGATAATTCTATTTCCCTTGAGACTCCCTCTTTGATCTATTTATTATTTACAAGTGTGATGTTGTTTTCTTTTCAACTGTTGGATATTTTCCCCTTGTCTTTCTGTTAAATAAATATTTATCTTGTATTCTGTGATGTCCCTAAATTCACTTTTTAATTTTAGGATTTTGTTTTATTCATTATGATTGGAGGATACACTATGTATGATTTAGTTGTCTGAAGTTTGTCTATGACATTTCTTGGCCTGGATATTTTGAAGTTTATCTTGATTTGCTTTCCCTCAGATTCTTTAATCCGTAAGCTTACATTATTGCCTAATTTCAGAAGTTTTTAGCTATTATGTCTGTGAAATTTTTCAGTTCTCCTCTCTGTCTTCTCACCTTCCGGAATTATATTGGCACAAAAGTTAGCTCTCTTTCTATAGTATGACAAGCCAGTGAGACTTCATTCATTTTCTTTCTTCTCATAGTTTTCAATTATTATTGTTTTTCTTCATTTTTGTGGACTCTTTCTTCTTCTCTGTCCATTCTGCTATTAAGCCCATCAGCTAAGGTTATTGCATTGGTTATTGTAATTTTAAGTTCTAAAATTTATACTTAATTATTCTTTACATCTTATATTTATCTACTGAGACTTTCTACTCCTTTTCAGAGACTCCTTATTTCAAGTGTTTATGTAATAACTCATTGAAGTTTTTTTGTGATGGCTCCACTAAAATCCTTGTCAGATATGTCTAATATGTCTGTAATCTCAGCATTGGTGTCTGCTGGTTCTCATTTTTCATTCAATTTGAGATTTTCCTGCTCCTTGGTATAAAAAATTATTTTTGATAGGAAACTGGATATATTGGTTATTACACTATGACACTCTGAATCTTTCTTAAACATTTTGTTTTAACTTTGTTCTTCTGACACTTCTCCAAAAAGAAAATGGTGGTACTCACTAGTTACTGCCAGGTGAGAGTTAAAATCCAGGTACCTTATTCAGCCTCTGTTAACTCTTGAAGGGAGAGGCACCCCTTTTCTACTTGATGGAAGTGGAAGCTCCAGCTCCCCAGTAGGCCTCCACTGGTAACACCCTGGCTTGGAGGAGCAAATATATCCATTTTTTTGGCCCATACATGGCTTCCATTGACATGGAGTTGGGGGGCAGGGAAACTCATTACTGCTGAATAACCAAAGTTTTATGTTTAGGCCTCCTGTTGTATCACTACAAAAGAAAGGGGAAGTTGCCTCTCTAATGTGGCATGAAGTGTAAATTCAGGTTCTTCACAAGGTCTCCACTGACATTTCAGGGATTTGGGGGTGCTCATTAGTGCCCAGTGAGGATCTAAGTCCTGGCTCCCAACTCAATGTTCATTGACACTACCCCAACTCCCCGTAGTGGGTTTGGGGTGCATTGTTATAGTCTATGGGGTAGAAGTTTGAGCATTTTGCTTGTTCTTTGTTGGTATATTTGGAGGTATAACCACAGCCCTTCATGTGGTATTTGGTTTGAGTACACAGATTATTGTCTAAAAGCTTTCTGTCTTGCTATAGAAACTTTCTTTCTTTCTTTCTTTCTTTTTTCTCTTTCTTTTCTTTTTTTTCCTTCCTTCCTTCCTTCCTTCCTTCCTTCCTTCCTTCCTTTCTTTCTTTCTTTCTTTCTTTCTTCCTTCCTTCCTTCCTTCCTTCCTTCCTTCCTTCCTTCCTTCCTTCCTTCCTTTCCTTTCCTTTCTCTTTTTTTGTTTGTTCAAAAGAACATGCTTTTTTGTTGTAGTTGCTCACATTTATATTCCAGGATTCTGCCTTCTCCAGCTACAGAATATATGATAAACAAACAAAACCAATCAATAATGTTTGGCTCTGTATCCTCACCCAAATCTCCTGTAGAAATGTAATTCTCAATGTTGGAGGAGAGGCCTGGAGAGGTGATTGGATCATGGGGGTGGTTTCCAATGATTTAGCACCATCCCCTTAGTGCTATCTCGTGATAGAGTTCTCCCAAGATCTGCTATTTAAAACTCCTGCTTCCTTTCTCTCCTGATGGTCATGGGAAAATATGCAGGCTTCTTCTTTATCTTCCACCATGATGGTATTTCCTAAGCCCTCCTCAAAAAAAGAAGACTGTGCAGCATGCAGAACCATGAGCTTAATAGCAGAATGGACAGAGAAGAAGAAAGAGTCCACAAAAATGAAGAAAAACAATAATAATTGAAAACTATGAGAAGAAAGAAAATGAATGAAGTCTCACTGGCTTGTTATACTATAGAAAGAGAGCTAACTTTTGTGCCAACACAAGAAATATTAAATGGTGGGGAGAAGTATTATTCTGTTCTCACACTTTTGTAAAGATATACCTCTTTTCATTAATAAATTAACCAGTCTCGGGTATATCTTTACAAAAGTGTGAGAACAGAATAATACACCATGGAACTCATTCTTATATCATTCCTCAGGTTCCAAGCTCCCTCACTAATCTGCTTTCTTCTCCCCACCATTTAATATTTCTTGTGTTTATTTTATATGTAATTTCAGAGTTTTAGTTGCACATAGAAGATGCAGTAGGTAAAGTACTTCTAATCTACATTGTAGGAAGCAGAAGTAAAAATGTAATCCTTTTCTAATACAATTTTTTATACAATTCAGTATTTCACTGACTTTATCTCTGCTGTTTTATCTGCCTGAGATACTCACCCAGCCATGCTTCTCTAGCAAAATGGAAAACTCCTCATCATTCTTCATGATTCACCTCAAGCATTTCCATTTTTAAAGCCTTCTGTAACCTCCATTTCTATGACTGCATTCATTTTTTTATAGTGACACTATGACTACCACCATGTGAATGCACTTACATTCATTTACATTAACTCATTGTCAAACTATCACTTTTAAACTATTTAAAAATACTTTAATAGTCTGATAAGAGCTATCTCTCTTACTACACTTTCAAGGGAGGAATCATATCTTGTTCATATTATGTACTTGAAAAGTATAGTGCCTAACAATAGAAAAGCTCAATGTTGTTAAATGAGTGAATGGGTATAAAGATGAAGGAATGGCAGGCTTTAATTGAAAATGAAGACTAAATATTTCTGCAGGAACACAGAGTTGTAACAATGGAAATAATCTTTTTAAAAGTATGAGGAGGAAGATAAATGAATAACTAATAATTTGATATTATTTTATGGTTAATGGGTAGCTTCCTGGAAGACACAGAGTGAGAGAGAGATAGGTAAAATAAATTAACTTTTATGTGAAATAAGATGTAATAATCCTGATTTTTTCACCTCTGTACTAGTGTCATTACAAAAAGATCCATTTACTTGACATATCTTATTATCTCAATTAAGCATGAAATATCCATTTGAAATGTTAATTTAAAGAGTTTACATGAGACAACAGGACATTAAATGCCATGTACATTAAACTTTGTTATTATTTGTTTAATTTTATGTTCATTGTTGCCTACAAAAACGACACTTCACTGTTTATAAAGATAAACACGTGTTGAAAATAAAAGAATGAAAAAAGATATTCTGTGCAAATAGACACCAAAAGAGAACAGAAGTAGCTACACTTATACAAACAAAATAGATTTCAAGACAAAAACTATTAAAACAAAAGACAACGAATGTCACTATATAAGAATACAGTGGTCAATTCGGCAAGAGGATATAACAATTGTAAATATATATGCACCCAATACAATACTGAAGCACCCAGAAATGCAAAGCAAATATTGTTACTATTAAAGAGAGATATAGGCCCTAAGACAATAAGAGCTGGAGACTTCAACCCCCACTTTCAGCACTGGACAGATTATACAGACTGAAAATCAACAAAGAGGCTGGGCTTAGTGGCTCAAGCCTATAATCCCAGCACTTTGGAAGGCCAAGGGGGACAAATTACCTGAGGTCAGGAGTTTGAGACCAGACTGGCCAACATAGCAAAACCCTGTCTGTACTAAAAATCAAAGAAAAAACAAAAAAAGCCAAGAATCATGGTGTATGACTGTAATCCCAGATTCTTGGAAGGCTGAGGCAGGAGAATTGCTTTAACACAGGAGGCAGAGGTTGCAGTGAACCAACATTGTGCCACTGCACTCCAGCCTGGGCAACAGGGCAAGATGCCATCTCAAAAACAAAAAGAAAGAAAGAAAATCAACAAAGAAACATTGGATTTAGTCTCCATTACAGACCAAATAATGTTTAGAGGATATTTCACTCTACATCTGTACAAAACACATTCTTCTCCTCAGCACATGAATCATTACCAATGATAGATCATATGTTAGATCTATCATTGATAGACTACAAAATAAGTCTTTAAAAATTCAAAATTTAAAATCATATTAAGTATCTTTTCTTCCCACATGTAATAAAACTAGAAATCACTAACAAGAGGAACTTTGGAAATAATATGAACACATGGAAATTAAACAATATGCTCCTGAATGACCAGTGGGTCAACAAAGAAATTAAGAAAAACACTGATAGATTTCTTGAAACATATGAAAATGGAAAAAAAAATACCCACACCAAAACCTATGGGATATGGCAAAAGCAATACTGAGGAAAATTTATAGTAATAGTGCCTATTTTGAGAAAGTTAATAAAAATCAAATAAACAATGTAATAATGCATCTTAAAGAACTAGAAAAGCAAGAGCAAACCAAATCCAAAATCAGTAGTAGAAAAGACATAATAAATAGCAGAGCAGAAATAAAATTGACATTTTAAAAAAATATAAAACATCAGTGAAATGAAAATGTAGTGTTTTAAAAAGATACACAAAATCAACAAACTTTTAGACATATTAAGAAAAAGAGCGAGACCTGTATAAATAAAATCAGAGATGAAAAGGACAACAATACAACTTCTACCATAGAAATCCAAAAGATTATTAGAGACTGCTATGAGTAACTATATGCCAATAAATTGCAAAACCTAGAAGAAATGGATAAATTCCTAGAAATATACAACCTATCAAAACTGAACCA
>NW_012104131.1:654335-657038 GCF_000951045.1 Mandrillus leucophaeus | reverse complement strand
GGCAGAAGGCACCATTTCACAGGGCAGCAGGGAGAAAATGAGTGCAAGCAGGAGAAATGCCAGATACGTATAAAACCATCAGTTCTCAAGAGAATTCACTATCATGAGCACAGCATAGAGTAAACTGCTCCCATGATCCAATCACTTTCTACTAGATCCCTTCCATGACATGTGGCGATAATGGGAACTACAATTCAAGATGAGATTTGTGTGGGGACCCAGGCACACCATATTATTCCACGCATGGCCCATCCCAAATTTCACGTCCTCACATTTCAAAACATAGTCATACTTTCCAAACAGTCCCCAAAGTCTTAGCTCATTCCAGAATTAACTCAAAAGTCCAAGTCCAAAATCTCATCTGAGACAAGGCCAGTCCCTTCTGCCTATGAGTTGATAGGATCAAACGTAAGTTAATTCCTTCCAAGATACAATGGGGGTAGAGGCATTGGGTAAATACATCTGTTACAAGTGGGAGAAACTGGCCACAACAAAAGCACTATAGGCCCCATGCAAAGCCAAAATCCAATAGGGCAGTCATTAAATCTTAAAGTTCCAAAATGATCTCCTTTGACTCCATGTCTCACATCCAGGGCATGCTGATGCATGAGGTGGGCTCCCATGGCCTTGAGCAATAAGCAAGTGGGATTCATCCAGGGATGCAAGGATGGTCCAATGTATGCAAATCAATCACTGTGCTACATCATACAACTGTATTAGTTTGTTCTCACACTGCTATAAAGAACAACCAGAGACCGGGTAACTTAGAAAGAAAAGAGGTTTAATTGACTCAGTTCCACAGGCTGTACAGAAGGCATGGCTGAGAGGCCTCAGCAAACTTACAATCATGGTAGAAGGGTGAAGGGATAGCAAGCATGTCTTCACATGGTGGCAAGAGAAAGAGAGTGAAGGGGGAAGTGGCACACACTTTTAAACAACCAGACCTCCTGAGAACTCATTCACTATAATGAAAACAGGAAGGGGGAAGTCAGGCCCCATCAGTCAATCACCTCACACCAGGCCACTCCTCCAACATGTGGGGATTACAATTCAACATGAGATTTGGGTGGGAAACAAAGCCAAACCGTATCACGCTGCCCCTGGCCCCTCTCAAATCTCATGTCCTTCTCACATTTCAAAACACAATAATACCTTACCAACTGTCCCCCAAAATCTTAACTCATTTGGCATTACCTTAAATGTTCAAGTACAAAGTCTCATCTGAGACAAGGCAAGTCTCTTCGGCCTATGAGCCTGTAAAATCAAAACAAGTTAGTTACTTCCAAGACACAATTCGCATATAGGCAGTGGGTAAATATTCCCTTTCCAAAAGGGAAAAATTGACCAAAACAAAGTGGCTTCAGGCCAAAACCCAGCTGGGCAGTTATTAAATCTTAAAACTCCAAAATAACTTCCTTTGGCTTCATGTCCTGCATCCAGGATGCACTGAAGCAAGCGGTGGGCTCCCAAGGCCTTGGGCAGCTCTGCTGCTGTGGTTCTGCAGGTTACAGCACCCATGGCTGCTTTCATGGGCTGGTGTTGAGTGCCTGTGGCTTTTCCAGGTGAATAATGCAAGCTGTCAGTGGATGTACCATTCTGTGGTCTGGAAGACAGTGGCCCTCTTCTCGCAGCTCCACTAGGCAGTGCCCCAGTGGGGACTCTGTGTGGGGGCTCCAACCTCACATCTTCCTTCTGCTCTGTCCTAGCATAGTTTCTTCATGAGGGCTCCACCCCTGCTGCAGACTTCTGACTGTATATCCAGGCGTTTCCAGACATCCTCTGAAATCTATGTGGAGGCTTCCCAAACTTTAACGCTTGCCTTCTGCACACCTGCAGGTCCAACAGCATGTGGAAGCTGCCAAGGTTTGGGGCTTGCATTCTCTGAAGCAATGGCCCAACCTGTAATTTGTCCTCTTTAAGGCATTGCTGGAGCTGGAGCAGCTGGGATGCAAAGCACCATGTCCTGAGGTGGCATGGAGCGGCAGGGCCCTGGGCCTGGCCCACTAAAGCAGTTTTCTCTCCTAGGCCTCCAGGCCTGTGATGGAAGGGCTGCTACAAAGGTCTCAGAAATGCCTTGGGGGCATTTTCCGTGTTGTCTTGGCTATTAACATTCAACACTCCTTTACTTATGCAAATTTCTGCACCCTTGAAATACTTCCTAGAAAAATGAGTTTTCTTTTCTGCCACATGGTCAGGCTACACATTTTCCAAAGTTTTATGCTCTGCTTTCCTTTTAAATACAAGTTATCTTTGCTTATGCAAATGATAGTAGGCTTTGAGAAGCAGCCAGGTCTGAATGCTTTGCTGCTTAGAAATTTCTTCCACCAGCTAACCTAAATAATCTCTCTTAATTTCAAAGTTCCACAGATCCCTAGGGAAGGGGCACAATGCTGCCAGTTTCTTTTCTAAAGCATAGCAACACTGATCTTTGCTCCAGTTCCCAATAAGTTCCTCATCTCTGTCTGAGACCACCTCATCCTGGACTTCTTTGTCCATATTGCTATCAGCGTCTTGGTCAAAATTATTAAACAAGTCTCTAGGAAGTTCCAAAATTTCCCTCATTGTACTGTCTTCTTGTGAGCCCTCCAAACTGTTTTAACCTCTGCATGTTACCCAGTTCCAAAGTCACTTTCCTATTTTTCGGTATCCTTATAGCAATGCCCAACTCCTGTTACCAATTTTCTATACTAGTCTGTTCTCACA
>NW_012104131.1:651260-653550 GCF_000951045.1 Mandrillus leucophaeus | reverse complement strand
TAATCCTATTTACAATAGCCACAACTAAATTCATGGACAGATATTTCATGTTCCTGGATTGGAAGAATCAATATCATGTCAATGTCTATACTACCCAAATAAATCTACAAATTTAATGCAATCTCTATGAAAATACCAATGACCTGCTTCACTTAAATAGAAAAAATAATCATAATATTTATATGGAAGCACTAAAGACACAGAATAGGCAACGCTATCATGAGTAATAGAGCAAAACTGGAGGAATCACATTATCTGACTTTCAATTACACTACAGAGCTACAGTAACCAAAACAGTGTAGTACTGGCATACAAACAGACACATTGACCAATGTAACAGAACAGAGAACCCCAAAATAAATCCATACATCTACAGTAAACTCATTTTCATCAAGGGTGCCAAGAACATACATCAGGGAAAGTACTGTCTCTTCAATAAATGGTGGTGGAAAACCTGGATATCCGTATACAGAAAATGAAACTAGACTTCTATCTCTCACCATATCAAAAATAAAATCAAAATGGATTAAAAACTAAAACCTAAGACACGAAACTGTTAAAAGTAAACATGGTGGAAATTCTCTAGTACATTGTCTGGGCAAAGATTTCTTGTGTAATACCCCAAAAGCACATGCAACGAAACCAAAAATGAACAACCAGGATCACACCAAGTTAAAAAGCTTCTTCACAGCAAAGGAAATATCAACAAAGTGAAGTGACAATGTACAATATGAGAGAAAATATATCCAACCTATCCATCAGACAACGAATTAATGACCGGTATATAGAAGGAGCTCAAACAACTCAGTAGGAAAAATTCTAATAAACTTATTTAAAAATGGGCCAAATATCTTAATAGATATTTTTTGGGAAAAAAAAGGACACATAATTGGCAAACAGGCATATAAAAACCTTCTTAACACCACTGGTCGTCAGAGATATGAAATTAAAAAGACAATGAGATATCATCTCACCGCAGTTAAAATGGCTTTTATCAAAAACACAGGCAATAATGTATGCTGGCAAGGATGTGAAGAAGATGAAACCCTCGAACACTGTTAATGGGAATGTAAATTAGTACAACCACTATGGAGAACACCATGGGGGTTACTCAAAAAACTAAAAATAGAACCACCAGGTGATCAAACAATCTCACTCCTAGGTATATACCAAAAAGAAAGAAAATGTGTATACTGAAGAGATATCTGCATTCCCATGTTTATTGTAGCACTGTTCACAATGGCTACAATGTGGAATTAATCTAATTGTCCATCATCAGATGAATGGATATGAAAATGTGGAACATGTACACAACGGAGTCCTAGTCACCCATAAAAAAGAATGATACAATGTTATTTGCATCATTGCAACAATGTGGATGGAACTGGAGGATATAATGTTAAGTGAAATAAGACAGGGGCAGAAAATAAACTTCTTATGTTCTTACTCATATTTGGGAGCTAAAAGTTAAGACAATTAAACTGATGGAGATAGAGAATAGAATGCTGGATACCAGAGGCTGGGATAGGAAGAGTAGGGGGCTGTGGGGTTGGTTAATGGGTACAAAAAAATGGTTATGAAGAATAAATAAGATCTAGTATTTGATAGCACAACAGGATGACTACAGTCAACAGTAACTTATAGTACACTTCAAAATAACCAAAAGATTGTAACTGGAATGTTTGTAATATAAAGAAATGATACATGTTTGAAGTAATGAATACCCCCATTTACCCTGATGTGATTATTATGTATTGTATGTCTGTATCAAAATATCTCATGTACCCCATAAATATACATACCTACTATGTACTCATAAAACTTAAAAATGTAATAAAAAAGTCAGTGACTTCACATTGTGAATAAAATACAATCTCAGAAAATCATAAACATATACTTAGAAAAATAAAATTTAGAATAATGTGTGTGCATATATATATATGTTATATATTTTTCTGTTATGTATCCAGCAGAATATCAGTAGCAGTAGTAAATAATCAGCCTAATATTAATTTAAATAGCTGTTGCTAAATGACAAGTTCTGCTGGATTAAAAGGAAATGGATGACTTGTTAACAGATATATTAGCCAAGGTTCTCTGCAAAATCAGAACCCAGAGGGTATAATAGATAGATAGATAGGTATGTAGGTAACAGGAGATTTGTTATGGAATTAGCTCCTGCAATTATGGAAGCTCAGAGGTCCCATGACACCTTGTCTGTAAGCTGGAGAACCAGGAAAGCAAATGATATAATTCAGTTCCAGTCCAAAGGCCTGAGAACCAGGGGACT
>NW_012104131.1:648963-651210 GCF_000951045.1 Mandrillus leucophaeus | reverse complement strand
TGGGAGCTAAAAGTTAAGACAATTAAACTGATGGAGATAGAGAATAGAATGCTGGATACCAGAGGCTGGGATAGGAAGAGTAGGGGGCTGTGGGGTTGGTTAATGGGTACAAAAAAATGGTTATGAAGAATAAATAAGATCTAGTATTTGATAGCACAACAGGATGACTACAGTCAACAGTAACTTATAGTACACTTCAAAATAACCAAAAGATTGTAACTGGAATGTTTGTAATATAAAGAAATGATACATGTTTGAGGTAATGAATACCCCCATTTACCCTGATGTGATTATTATGTATTGTATGTCTGTATCAAAATATCTCATGTACCCCATAAATATACATACCTACTATGTACTCATAAAACTTAAAAATGTAATAAAAAAGTCAGTGACTTCACATTGTGAATAAAATACAATCTCAGAAAATCATAAACATATACTTAGAAAAATAAAATTTAGAATAATGTGTGTGCATATATATATATGTTATATATTTTTCTGTTATGTATCCAGCAGAATATCAGTAGCAGTAGTAAATAATCAGCCTAATATTAATTTAAATAGCTGTTGCTAAATGACAAGTTCTGCTGGATTAAAAGGAAATGGATGACTTGTTAACAGATATATTAGCCAAGGTTCTCTGCAAAATCAGAACCCAGAGAGTATAATAGATAGATAGATAGGTATGTAGGTAACAGGAGATTTGTTATGGAATTAGCTCCTGCAATTATGGAAGCTCAGAGGTCCCATGACACCTTGTCTGTAAGCTGGAGAACCAGGAAAGCAAATGATATAATTCAGTTCCAGTCCAAAGGCCTGAGAACCAGGGGACTAAAAAGTATAACTCCCAGTCTGTGGGTTGGAGCAGGGGGTGCTGATGTGAGTCCCAGGTCCAAATCTGAAAACCAGGAGCACTAATGTTGAGGGCAGAAAAAGACAGATGCCTACCTTAAGGAGAAAGAGAGAGAAAGTTAATTCATCATTTCTCTGCCTTTTTGTTCTATCTGGACCCACAACAGATTGTATAATGCTGGCCCACATTGGTGAGTGGGTAGCCTCTTTACTCAGTCTCCTGGTTCAAATGCTGATCTCACACAGATAATTCTTTACCAGCTATCAGGACATGCCTTAACCCATTGAAGTTGACACATAAAATTAACCATCATAAATCTACCCTTTGTCAATTTGACATGTTATGCATCTCCTTGAACCTTAATTAATCCCCAAATAAAAAACAATGAAATAATGATTACACCTAACATGATACAACTGTCCCGCCTACAACCAGAAATGCACTAATTCCTTTTCCAGAATAGAAAGTAAAGTTCTTGAGTGATGTTTATCCTTTCCATGATATGCCATAACAAATAATGTAAAATTGACAATAGTTAATACTTATCTAAAGATAATACATCTTATGTTACATAAGGGAATGAGAGAAAAGTATTTGCTCAATGTACATATATGCATACACACTTGTAACAAGGAGGATATACTCATGACAATTACAATTTTCATTATTGTAACTAGTTTTGTGGTCTTGTATTTGTGATTATCTTCTTCTACTACCCATTCTGTATTCCCTTTGCCTTCAGCAAGAACCTCTGTTGGTTGTGGCTTTTGACTTTGTGGAGTAACTAAAATCTTCATTCCTGAATCTGGGTATTTGTAGTCCTGCCAGGATTGGGTTGTTCTAGTATTCCGTTGACATTAATCTACAGGTCATGGTGACACTAAGTGATGCACTAAGCCATCGCCTATATTTCAGACATACTCATCCTTACCTCCATTGTGGAGTGGCAGTCCAGTTTTCTCTTAGTAGTCTGGATCACTCGATCCAGTCAATAACATAACGTCCTTACTGGCCTGTTGACTCAGAGCATGAGGACCCCAAGAGGCCATGTGGCAGTCTTAACTTCTGGTTCAATGGAATTGTTTTTTGTCTCTCCTGATAGAAGCACTTCTCCATAGAGAACTAAAACTTATAGGCCAGTGAAGCATAAAGTGATAGGAAAAGGAAGCAAAATCTTTGCTAGTGGATTACTAGGGCTAATGATCATGGTACCACTTCCATTTCCACTTCTTGATTTCAGGACCAATGAATTCTGCCTATCAGAGAAACAGATATATTGGATGCTGATTAAAAACATATACAGCCTTCTAGAGAATCTTTCTGCAGGGCTGCAGGTATTGTGACCTAGCTGACACTGGAATTGAATATCCAAAAGGCCATTTCATCATTCT
>NW_012104131.1:647117-648913 GCF_000951045.1 Mandrillus leucophaeus | reverse complement strand
TCTGGATCACTCGATCCAGTCAATAACATAACGTCCTTACTGGCCTGTTGACTCAGAGCATGAGGACCCCAAGAGGCCATGTGGCAGTCTTAACTTCTGGTTCAATGGAATTGTTTTTTGTCTCTCCTGATAGAAGCACTTCTCCATAGAGAACTAAAACTTATAGGCCAGTGAAGCATAAAGTGATAGGAAAAGGAAGCAAAATCTTTGCTAGTGGATTACTAGGGCTAATGATCATGGTACCACTTCCATTTCCACTTCTTGATTTCAGGACCAATGAATCCTGCCTATCAGAGAAACAGATATATTGGATGCTGATTAAAAACATATACAGCCTTCTAGAGAATCTTTCTGCAGGGCTGCAGGTATTGTGACCTAGCTGACACTGGAATTGAATATCCAAAAGGCCATTTCATCATTCTGTCAGGACAGCTGCTTCAGGATGATGGGAAACATGGTAACCAAGGAATTTCATGAGCGTGGACTCATTGCTGCTGTTCTTTGTCTGTGAAGTGAGTTCCTTGGTCAGATGCGATGTTATGTAGAATACCATGATGATGGATAAGGTATTCTGTAAGTCCTCCAATGGTAGTTTTGGCAGAAGCATTGGGTGGAGGAAATGCAGAGTGCCTGTGGCAGTCAAGACCAAATGTTGCCTCTTCCATGATGGAAGTAGTTCAGTGTAATCAACCTGATATGAGATAGCTAGCTGATCACCCTATAGAATGGTGCCATATTGGAGGCTCTGTGTTGGTATCTGCTGCTGGCAGATTGGGCACTCCTTGGTGGTGGTAGCTAGGTCATTTCCTTGGTGAGTGACAGTCCATGTTGCTGAGCCTACATATAACCTCCATGCCTGCCACCATTTCCATTTTGCTCATAAGCATATTGGGCATTACTCAGTCTACTGATTCAAAGGGTGATCTCATCTGGAAATACCCAGAAATAATATTTTATCAATGATCTGAGAATCTTTTAGCCCAGTCAAGATGATATCACAATAGATTTTTTTCAAGTCTCAGTATGGATCTAGTAAGTTATAATTAATGAAATTAAATGCTCAAGGGTTTACTTATTTATAACTCACCCAAGTGATGCAATCCAGATTTGCATACAATTTACTTAAACTACATTGGTATGTTGATCCATTGAGTAGTAGAATCGTATTGAGGTAGTTAACAGTAAACATCATAATAAAGTCTTTAACTTTTTTTTTTTTGAGACAAAGTCTCACTTTGTCACCCAGGCTGGAGTGCAGTGGTATGAGCTCAGCTCACTGCAACCTCCACCTCCCAGGTTCAAGCGATTCTCGTGCCTCAGCCTTCTGAGCAGCTAGAATTACAGGTGTGCACCACCACACCCAGTTAATTTTTCTATTTTTAGTAGAGACGGTGTTTCACCATGTTGGCCAGGCTGGTCTTGAACTTCTAACCTCAGGTGATCTGCCCACCTTGGCCTCCCAAAATGTTGGGATTACAGGTGTGAGCCACCACGCCCAGCCTAATTTTTTCTTACAACAAAGATTGAGACAAAATTTACACACACAAAAAAACTAAACACAAATGAAAATTAAAAAAACAAATGAAAACCAAACACAACTTTGTCCCTTATTTTGAATTTTTTTGGTCTATATTTCCTTTCAGTCTTCAGTAATCTACTATCTTTTTTGTTGGCAAGGACTTTGTCCTCTTCTCATTTCTTCATATACTTTCCTATGTAACAACTTTCTTATTCACCAGTACAGAGAAGAGCATTTTGTATTTTAGTATTTCAATAAGCAGATATTTTACTTTTAA
>NW_012104131.1:615474-646707 GCF_000951045.1 Mandrillus leucophaeus | reverse complement strand
TATTTAGAAAAATTACTTCCACCCTACCATTTATATGCCTTCAGGAACAATCAATAGAAAACTAACTTAAACAAAAAACTTGATATTTACTGCAGACTAAA
The DNA here is from genome assembly GCF_000951045.1 of Mandrillus leucophaeus. Taxonomy (NCBI): domain Eukaryota; kingdom Metazoa; phylum Chordata; class Mammalia; order Primates; family Cercopithecidae; genus Mandrillus; species Mandrillus leucophaeus. Next base: position 646,606 of record NW_012104131.1, on the reverse strand, counting down.
ATAACTCACAGTAAATCCAGTATCTCTCACTCTTTTCCTAGCAACTTTTTTGGCTCTTGCTCTTTCATGTGTTCGTTTAATCCTGAGATTGTTATTATGTTTGCAGAACCAGTCCCAGGATTCACATCAATTCATGATAATCACCCTGAACAGACTAAGTGTCACTTAAATAATCATTTTCAGAAGATAACAGATTAATTGTGGCATGAATTCCCAGAAAACATCTCCTCATATCTCATTGTTTCAAAGTGGTTCACATGATTCTTAAATCAGTCACTGACAAGGGAGGGTGGGGTTATCATTATTTCAATCAGGTCCAACCTTGCATTTGGAGGTGAGGTCGGCTTTTCCTGACCCACAGGGAATATAGAAAGAGTGGATATCTATATTAAAAAAAAAAAAAAGAAGAAGAAGAAAAGAAGAAGGAGGAGAAGAAACTTTGCTAGAAATAAAATGAAAGGCAGGAATGGATACATCAGTAATAACACTGTAACCATATGTGCATATACATTTTTAATGCAAATCTCTAAAGAAAATATATCTTTATATTCTTGATGAAAACAAATCAATATATAATTAGTTGAGAACTGAGCCTTGTTGATCAAGTTTCAACTTATATCTTATATTGGGTTGCTGTAGACAAAAATTTTATTCCCTTTACAGAATTAGATTACTATAAGCGTAACAAAATTTTCTTTTATTACAAAGAAAATGGAAAGATGGCTGAAAAGTTAATCAAGCTAGTATATACAGTGATTAATTGAAATATGTTTCCTTATTGTATGTGTTCTTCATCTATAATGAAGCTCCACTTAGCTCTCCAAAGAATAAGTGTATATGCATCCATGTCCACTCTCAGCCCACTTCCATTCTGCAGTGAAGACGAAAATCTTTCATCTTACAGATTCGACTTTTCTGTCTCCAATCCGTTAATATATCAAAAGACCATCTATTTTAGCGAATAAGAGTTAGAATATGAGATGAATGCTTCATATAAGGAATATGTTGTGTTTAGACCCAAGTTATAGTGGCTAAAGGCATATTTGGTTAAAAAGAGACATATTTGGGCTTATAAACTCCAACTCCCCTCACATCCAACTCAGCACACCACATAGTTTCCATTTGGTCTGAAGAGAGCACAGGTATTTCAGCCATGAATTCCCAGTTAAGCATAAAAGCTGGTAATTTGTAATAGGATATGTGATGTAATTTTGCCCTCTGGTGCCTTCTTTGCCTAGTTGGCAGTTTCATGATCTCCCATAACAAACAAACAAAAAAGGAAATTGTAATTCTATTTTTAAAACTCTTCCTTAAATTAATTTGAAAACTTTCTCAGGCTGGGTGTGGTGGATCAAGCCTGTAATCCCAGCACTTTGGGAGGCCGAGCTGGGCAGATCACGAGGTCAGGAGATAGAGACCATCCTGGCTAACACGATGAAACCCTGTCTCTACTAAAAATACAAAAAATTAGCAGGAAGTGGCGGCGGACACCTGTAATCCCAGCTACTCGGGAGGCTGAGGCAGGAGAATGGTGTGAATCCAGGAAGTGGAGCTTGCAGTGAGCTGAGATCGCGCGACTGTACTCCAGCCTGGGCAGCAGTGCAAGACTCCATCTCAAAAAAGAAAAGAAAAGAAAAGAAAACTTTCTGTAGTACTAATACTGCCAGAGTTTTGACAAGGCAGTCCCGGACTCACCTCTCATAATAGTATTTGTTACATGTTTCTTGCCAATTTGCTACAACCACCTATGTGTGAAGGCAGTAGCCATTTTGAATATTCAAAAATTGGTCACTTACTTTGGGGGACTAAATGTGACACAAATTGCATCTTCCTACATTCGATTGAGAATAATATAGTCCCATGAGAAATGGAAGCTTAAAAAATTTAGTAACTGGTGAGGAATTCCCTTCCTAGCAACCAGCCTATTCTATGAAACGAGATCACAAATTCTTGGTGAACAGAATATCTTGGGCAAAATCAGTGTTATTAACTAGAGAGATCGGTTTAGTAATCATTCCAGAAAACAATAAAGGGCCAACAATTCATCTTGGAAAATAATTCATAATGTTGCATGTACTTGGACACTTCCATTTTTATTGCAAGCCAAAGAAAAAAAGGATTCTGGTGAAATCTATTCTACTGAGAACCTACTTAAAAACAATAACAACAACAAAAACCTCAGACTTCTTGCCATGCTGGCCAAAAGTGGTCCAGTGAACCCTTCTAAAAATAATGATTATAAAAATCGAAAAAATATTTTAAACAAACACAACTGTTTGAAATAAGACATTTAAAAAGGAGACAGAAACAATAGGAAAAGTTGCCTTTGAAAGATGACTATGATAAATAAGAATTATAGGTATGTGGCTTTTTGTTTTTTTTGGTCTGAGGATGGTCCTCACCTTTCAGCTCCAGTAGCAGAAAGTATAGCCTTACCAGTTCAAGGTAACTTTGGACAAAGTTCACTATTAACAGCTTCAAAAATTAAATTCAAAAGTTAAATCTGGAGATGTAGGTGGAAAATCGTGGGAACAATGGAGCCACATAAGGACCAACCTTCTAGATCTTATAAACTACATTTGCACTGGAGTTGTGACAGTCACTATTTATTGCCTGTTAGCTTCAAATTCATTCTTCATTGCCTGCTCTGCAAAAAATGTACATGGACCCTATAAATATATTTTTCTGTTGCTGGCTGACAGTGAGAACTATCATTAGAGGGTGTTGAAGAAACATTGTAAGAGGTTAGGAGATGGGCTTCTTGGTTCTGGTAAGCTCTCTGGGTAGGCTCTTGCAGCTTAGCCTCTGCAGCTCACTCTCCTGGGAGATTGGTTTAGTAATCATTCCAGTAAAAAATAAAGAGCCAACAATTCATCTTGGAAAGTGATTCATGCAAGGCTTCTCTGGCACCTATCTCCTGCAGTGTACAGCACCCAGCAACCAGCATTTACCTGAGCACTTCCCTTGCGCAGTTTTGTAGTAGAGTGCTTGCAGTGAAACATCTCCCCTTGAACAACTTTCTCTGGTGTTCTAGAGGATGGATGTCCAGCAAGTTCTACCTACATAGCATCACAGTGACTATTCTGCCATCCAATCACCACAGCCATGTCCTCTCTAGCATGGCCTGGGCCTCAGCCCTGGAACCTCTTTCTTAGATGTGGGGCACTTGAGATGTTAACATATGCCTTCTAGTTGAAGTTTGCCTACTTCTGTCCCAAAAACCTATAATGTTTTTTACACACTCTGTCTTTAGGAAAATGAGACAAAGTTTGGAATAATGTATATGAAGCTGATGCTGAGGAGCTTGTAATACAAGTTTCCAGGGGATCTTTGACACGTTAGAATGCTATGAGATGTTTTAAAAGAAGGCATGTAGGTCAAGTCACAGACTGTTAGTTAAAATGGAAAGATTTTAGAAGCAATCATCCGAGGAAGGGAGTTAAGTTCCTAATTTACATCTGTTTTTTTTTGTTTTTCTTAGCTTTTACAGAGGATGCCTAACATAAAACGAAATTTTAGAATTTGATTTCTTGTGAAAGTTTGTAATAAATGGTATATTCTTTGTATTTTAACTAATAAGGCTATGATGATACTTGATTAGTTGTTCAGTCTGATTAGATTCAATTGCCTTTAGTAAAATCCATTAAAAGCGCTTATCTCATCTCCAGCACAATGGGGCAGTGTTGCTGGAGTTCAGCTAGTGTTGAGGGTAGGACTGGAAGTAGGAGTAAAGTACAGGTGAGTGTCCTTACCTACCTCTCTCTGTAACAGGTGAGATTCCTATTAAACTGAAATTGCAGAGATTCAGGGATAATTTGCCTTTCCAACAGATAAACCTGGTGAGATTCACTCAGGATGGTGGCAGAAACACTAAAGGAAAATATTAGGGAAACTTATAGGGAATAGTCACAAACTTTTTGAAAGGCCAAAAGGTTACATAGCTTGTAATAATTGAACAGGCTGAAGGCAGCCAGTTCTTCCCTTAGAGCATTAGGTCATAGGGTAAATACTAGGGACAATAGCGGCTTCCGCAGTTCTGTTTACCCTACCTCCATTAACTGACCTTTCAGCAGTATAGCCCTCTCAGAGTTGAGGGGAGGCCGACCCGGATATTGCCCCCAGTGGTATTTACTTTAAACCGCGGTACCTGAGCTTTAATCATTCGTAAAACTACTCTCTTAACCATGTTAATTATCCTCAAGTGTTTTGACTCAGAGCTTCTGTTGTTAATTGTATGCTAAATAAATGCCTGCAGTGCGAGCTGCTCAGGGCGGGCCATAGTGTCAAACTTCTCTTGGTGGACGGGTGGATGGGCACTCGGCAGGACTGACAAAACAGAGTATCTGTATCAGTGTACGTTTTATTTATCCGTCGTTTAGGTCAGGGTCTGAGGGCAGAACCCTGCAGCTAATGCCCTCTCGTGAGGAGCAATACCTCAACTGGTGCCCCCTGTGAGGCCAGTCAGGGGTCTGCAGAAACAGACTCCCCGCAGTTGGAGCCCCTCTTGAGGCAGGCTGCAAAGGAAGTGTGAGGACCACCCTGGTGAGGAAAGCTGCGAACGAAGCATGCAGGAAACGCGACGGACCCCTGGAAAACGAAGGTGAGGAAAGGAACGCGGTGAAGTCAGTGAGTAATCAGTAAAGTCATTAGTGCCCACTCGAGGTTACCAAGTTCTGGGGGAAGTTAGGTCAAGCTGAGTTGTCATCATAGGACAACAGTTATCAGCACAGCAGAAACAGTACATAACAGTATTAAAACAGTCGTCTAAGGCTAGAGGAGCCTCAGTTTCGCAGGCTCAATTAAAGGACTTAATCATTCATGCTAAACAAACTGCTGTAATACAAACTGTTAAATCCCAAAGCCCATGGTATCCAGAAGGAATGCTAGATGTAGAACTCTGGGATCAAGTGGGGAGAAATTGTAGCATCAGGCGCCAAGGCGACAGGTCCCAGGAACAGCTTTAACGTTATGGGCTTTAACTAGAGCGGCTGTGGCTCAGTTACACACAGAAGAGCCTAAAAAGAGGAAGTAGGAGAAAACTGTCGCCTGTATTATCACCTCTTCTCTGGGCCCTAATATCACGGGGCCAACATAAAGAGGAAACGGAGGTTTTACCTGAGCCGCGGCCTCCAATAAATAAGAAAAAAGAGGATACGCTACAGCAATCACTTCCTGTTTTCAGCAGGCAGCACTAGAAGGAGAGCTCTTAACCTGCCCAGTAATGCAAGATCAGCAAAGAAATCAGGTACATAAAGATATAATAAAAAGCATTAGAGGCTGGAGCCCTGCGGCCAAGCAGGCAGTAGACAGAAGGAAAGGCTCAGCAGCAAGGAAGCTCGCAAACACTGAGCTGGCAAATGGTCCGGGGAACTCGCCTGCACGGCGGCAGTAGCAGTGAGGAGCCAGGCCCAGCGCGATGGAGTTAGCCTACTGCAGAGGGCCGGGAGGCGCGCAGCGCCGGAGTCCGCCCAGCCGGTAACAGCTGCCCTTAGGCAGCGGGAGGGGGCGACACAAGCGAAAGAAGCCGCACAAGTATAACAGCCCCCACCCCGGGACCCACCTGCTCAGCTTTCTAGCTCTGCAAGTGGCCCACAGCAAAATCTCGTGTGCTCCTTGTTTACTAACAACCTCCTTGATTATAATTCTCTAAGATGTAAGTAAAACGTAAGAACTTGTAAAACCTCTTTTCTAATAATGGCTTCTGTTATCTCTCTCCTACCCCTGACTTAGCTCTCCAAATCCAATTTAAGTAAAACAGTAACCTCTGAAGGGAGAGATTACAGAGGGCCCATGAATTAGTTAAAAAGCAAAAGCTAGCATGCAAAACCACACATTACCCTTTAAAGGAGAACTTTAAACCTAATTGAATGATGTATGTTAAATTAGAAGGTAAAAATGTGCCCTTCTCAGAAAGTGAAGAAAAGTTGTATGTAAGTGTAGTGAAAACATATGCATGAATGACTGTCTTAACCCACTGATTACAGATAGTCTTTGATTTGTACTTGCAAAAAGAGTGCTGAATTGAGTTCCCCAGCTAGTGAGTCACTGTTTTCAAGACTGTTTGCTACGTTGGAGTCCCTAAATATAGTCAGCCTGAAAACTCGATTGCGAGATTTAAGCTATTCTGCCTGTGGCTTTAAGCACATGGTTAAAGTATATTTGAGTCTCTGCTTCTAGAAATGCTTTCAAATTTTCTTTTTAAACTTCATGTTACTTATTTCAGCTTGCCATCTTAATGCAGTCAATTGATAAGTTATGACCCTGATATCATCAGGATTCATTTAAGAGGCAATTCAAAGTGGCATTGCACTCCCCCATACCTAATGCTTTAACACTGTTTACTGATGGGTCTGGTAAACATGGAAAAGTGGTAGTCTGGTAGAGACCATATAATCCAGTCACTCAATCTAAATTTACTAGCACTCAGCTGAGGTTACTGTTTGTTTATTAAAGAACTTTTACAGCCTCAGTTAAGTTCACTCTGGAGCCCACTCTGTGTGCTCCTTTTCTGCAACTTCCACAATTGCTAGACAAAGGTACACATCCTATTTTTATTACACACATTTGAGCCCACAGCTCACTGCCTGGCACATTGGCTTATAGCAATGATCAAGCAGAACTTCAAGTTATGATATCACTACTTGACCAACTCACCCAATCACATCTGTTTTTCCACCAAAATTGGAAAAATGTATCTAAACAATTTCAATTTACCCAGAGGCTAGCTAAATAAATTATCTACAATGCCCAGATTGCCAACTCACAGGCACATCCCCTCCTTCAACAAGTATTATACCCTGGAGCATTGGAACCCAATCAGTTATGGCAAACAGATATTGCACCCCTGAATTTGGAAAACTAAGATATGTGCATTGATACCAACACTCATTTAATTAATGCACATGCTTTGCTTAGAAAGTCTACTCAGTATGTCATTAAACATCTTCTTTTAACTTTTGCATTTATAGGACAGCCCACAAAAATAAAGACTGACAATAGTCCAGCTTGTACCAGCTCACAATTTCAACAATTTTGTCACACGTGGAATATCAAACATTCCACAGGCATCCCATATAACCCCAAGGACAGGCAATAGCAGAAGGAGCACAGTTCACCCTTAAAAATATGCTCAAAAAAACAGGAAAAAGGAATATAGGTAAAGACCCTGCAACACTATTGGCACAAGCCTTATTTACCCTTGTTTTTTAAATTTAGACGATAAATTTTAATCAGCTGTAGAAAAGCACTTTGCTAAAACCTCTCAAGGCATAAAACCTGCAGTTGTATGGAAAGATGTGAACAATAATATATGGTGTGGTCCAAGTGAATTATTAACGTGCGGAAGAAAGTATGCTTGTGTCCATACCTAGAGAGAAATAAAGGGAAAGAATGAGTAAGAGAGACTAGAAAACAGATCAGAAAGAGACACAAAAAGAAAAACTAAGGAAAGAAACTAGGAATAAGGGAAAGGAAATATTAAGCAAGTTATAAATATAGGAATGTACCTTTAGTAATGAAGGTTATGAAACACAGCCAGAAAGTTAAGGCATGTTGAAGATTGTGAAAGTCATGAAGAAATTTATGTAGGAAATGTATACTTTTTGGTTTTAAAATGTTAATTATGAAAATTTTATGTGTAAACATACTGGCAAAAGTTAAAAAGGTATCATCCAGTTTTTCTGTAAACATTAAAATAAAGCACAACTTTTTCTTAAAGCACTAACCTGCTCTTTAAAGATTGTAAAAATCACTTAGCACATGCACCAGCCCTAGAATTTCCAGCACCAGCCTGGAGACCATGTCCTCATCAAAGGAAGGAAAGAAGGAAAAACTCAAGGCAGCCTAAGAAAAACCCTACAGGACCCACAGCCTCAACAATGAGGCTTCCACAAACAACACAGACCCCAGACGTGCCGAAGCCAAAGGCTAAGCCAAATAAATTATTCATTTTTAATTCTCTCATTTTGTCTACTACCTATACCTGCTACACTCTATTAAGCTCATCTCTTAAATCTGTCTTTTTCAGCCCTGTTACTTAAGCAAACACCCTTTCCAGCTTCCAGTAAGTTAACTGCTTGGCTGGAAGAAGTTAACATACCCCCAGTAGTGTTCTTAGTAACAGCACTCATCAAACTGAAGTGTCAAGTAACACTACAGCTCACTTTTTACCTAGAAAACAATGCTGCTAATTGTACTCATAATTGTCTTATGTTATTTGCTAATTCTAGGATGGAAAGCCGCAATAAGAGCAGTTGTGTCTGGAATTGGCAGGTTCTTGGTCTCACTGACTTCAAGAATGAACCCGCGGACCCTCACGGTGAGTGTTACAGTTCTTAAAGATGGTGTTTCTGGAGTTTGTTCCTTCTGATGTTCGGACGTGTTCGGAGTTTCTTCCTTCTGGTGGGTTCATGGTCTCGCTGGCTTCAGGAGTGGATCTGCAGACTTTCCCGGTGAATGTTACAGCTCATAAAAGCAGCATAGACCCAAAGAGCAGCAGCAAGATTTATTGTAAAGAACAAAAGAACAAAGCTTCCACAGTATGGAAAGGGATCCAAGCAGGTTGCCCCTGGCTGGCTCAGGCAGCCTGCTTTTACTCCCCTATCTGGCCCCACCCACATCCTGCTGATTGGTCCATTTTATAGAGAACTGATTGGTCCATTTTGACAGAGTGTTGATTGGTGCATTTACAATCCCTGAGCTAGGCAGAGTGCTGATTGGTGCATTTACAATTCTGTAGCTAGACAGAGTGCTAGACAGAAGTTCTCCAAGTGCCCACTAGTTTAGCTAGATACAGAGCACCAATTGGTGCATTTACAAATCCTGAGCTAGACACAGAGTGCTGTTTGGTGCATCTACAATCCTCCAGCTAGACATAAAAGTTCTCCAAGTCCCCACTAGATCCAGGAGCCCACCTGGCTTCACGTAGTGGATGCCACACTGGTACTGCAGGCGGAGCTGCCCGCCAGTCCCACGTTGTGCGCCTGCACTCGTCAGACCTTGGGCGGTCAATGGGACCAGGCAGTGGCGCAGGGGGCAGCGCTCGTCGGGGAGGCTCAGGCTCCGCAGGAGCCCACGGAGGTGGGGAGGGGGCAGGTCCCCAGGCCTGCCCCACGGGGAGGCAGCTGAGGCCTGGCGAGAATGCGAGCACCCTGCGGGCCGGGCTGGCACTGCTGGGGGGACGCGGCGCACCCTCTGCAGCTGATGGCCCAGGTGCTAAGCCCCTCACTGCCCGGGCCGTCAGTGCCCGCCTGCGCTCAGAGTGCTGGGCAGCCGAGCCCACGTCCACCCGGAACTCGTGCTGGCCTGAGAGCGCAGCGCACAGCCTTGGTTCTCGCCGGTGCTTCTCCCTCCACACCTGCCCGCAAGCAGAGGGAGCTGGCTCCGGCCTCGGCCAGCCCGGAGAGGGGCTTCCACAGTGCCATGGCGGGCTGACGGGCTCCTCAAGTGCCGCCAGAGTGGATGCTGAGACCGAGGAGTGAGGGCTGCTAGCATGTTGTCACCTCTCACGGTGACCACCTCGCCTGACAAACGTGTGACTGCACTTATCTGTGCTCTGCAATAAGAAAAAACACCTAATACAGAAAACAAAAGAGGGGGAGTTCATGGGATTCATTCAGGATGATGGCAGAAATATTAAAGGGAAATATTAGGGAAAGTTACAGGGAATAGTCACAAACCTTTTTGGAAGGTGGAAAGGTTACATAGCTTGTAATAATTGAACAGACTGAAGGCAGCCTGTTCTTACCTTAGAGCATTAGATCATAGGGTAAATACTAGGGACAATAGAGGCTTCCCCAGTTAAGTCTGTTGACCCTACCTCCATTAACTCTCCTTTGAGCTAGATGGCCCTCTGGGGGATGGGGGGGAGGTCAACTAGGGATATTGCCCCCTAATGGTATTTACTTTAGACTGTGGTACCTGAACTTTAATAATTCCCAGAACTCTCTTAACCATGTTAATTGTCCTCAAGTGTGTTGACTCAGAGCTTCTGTTGTTAATTGTATGCTAAATAAATGACTGGAGTGCAAGCTGCTCAGGGCCGGCCGCAGTGACAAACCTCTCTGTGTGTGCAGGCAGTTGGACACTTAGCTGAACTGGCAAAGCAGAATATCTGTGCATCAGTGTGTTTTATTCATCCGTCATTTAGGTCAGGGTATGCGGACAGACTCCCGCAGCTAATGTCCTCTTGTGAGGAGCAATACCTCAGAAACCTGTGAAACAGAAATCTTTGTGTCTGCGTGGCTGTTAAGTTTCTTGGGAGGGTTTACAGGAGATGGTAATAGAAACCATTATAGCTAATTTTAGCCAAATGTACCTTTCCTCTTTTTATTTTCTTTATAGCCAAGATGTGTGGAAAGCTTGGGATAGGAGATTGTCCAGTCTTCAATGCAAGTTGCTTTTTTTCTATGTAGCTATTTAAGTCACTTAATAAAACATTGTTTTATTTTAAGTTTCAGGATACACATGCAGTTTCTGCAGGTTTTTACATAGGTAAAGGTGTACCATCATGGTTTGCTGAACCTATCAACCCATCACCTAGATATTAAGTTCTTCATGAATTAACTCTTTATTTTGATGTTCTCCCTTTCCCCACCCGCACAACAGGGCCCAGTGGGTGTTGTTCCCCTCCCTGTGTCCATGTGTTCTCATTGTTCAGCTCCCATTTTAAGTGAGAACATGTGGTGTTTGGTTTTCTGTTCCTGTGTTAGTTTGCTGAGAATAATGGCTTCCAACTCCATCCATGTCCCTGGAAAGAACATGATCTCATTTCTTTATATGGCTGCATATTATGTAGTTTTTTTGTTTTGTTTTGTTTTTTAAAGAATGCTGTTTGAAGATCTGATCTGTAGACAGTTTTCGGATCAAATTATAACTAAAAATTTTTAATTTAACTCCAAAAGTTCTAATTTTTAATTGATTTATCAAATATGCCAAAACTTTAGAAACAACATTGTCTTGGGTTACTAATGGCTTTTATAATAATCAGCTAAATTATATTTCAATAGAGAAAGACCATGTATACTGGCATTCAAGAAATAAGTAAATGTATGTATGATAATAGCCAGGTTGGTCACTCTTGGAAAGGGAGAGTTCCAGGCTAAAGTTAATCTTGTGATACTGGGTTATGGTCAAAGACATCAGTATATACTGATGCTTAATTTAGTCTAGATGAATATATACAGAAATAATTACATGTATGTGTGTTTATACTGCCTCTTTGTTTGCCCAGGGTGTCTTGGAGCAAGCATAGCACAGTGGGAGTGAGCATACTCCGTACCCAGATCTTGGCTTCTAATACCATTCTCTTTAAAAAAACAAAAAAGTCTTTTTGAAGAAATGATTAATTCAGAAATGGAATAGGGAAAATGCAAGATAAAACTGGAGTGTCTTATAGGGCCAGAAAGTAAGGGAGTACTCAAAAAAATAATAAAAAATAAAAAGGTGAGGGCATAAAAAAGGGACTCAGGAACCAAGCTGAAAGAGCTCACAATGGTCAATGCTGGAACAATTTAAGCAACAAAATAAAGAACATAGCATATCATGTTTTCTGATACATTAACATGTATATGTTAATCTGATCCATTAGATTGACGGTGATGTTCAGTTTTATTATAGTTGCTGATTTTCTGCCTGCTGTATCTATTACTGATACAAGAGTGTTGTATGTTTCCAACTGTAAGAGTGGATTTGTCCATGTTTCCTTTAAATTATGTCAATATTGTGTAGTGTATCTTAGTGTTCTGTTGTGTGTTACACACATGGATTACTATTCTCAAAATACTGATCCTTTCATCATTATATACTGTATCTTTTATCCCAGGTAATTTTTCTTGCTCCAAAGACTTCATTGTATGAAATATAACTACTCAAGCTTCCTTCCTGGCATTCTCTGTATTTAATTGGGCTTTTTATGTGAATTTATCTTCTCTCCTATTAGCATATAAATAAGTGTCTTTGAAAAACTATTTTAGTGGTTGCCCAAGAGTTTGCAATATATATTTAAAACTAATCTATTTAATACATCCACTTTCAAATAATGCTATACTTCTTCACAGTAGTGCAAGTACCTTAAAACCAAGTATTCTCAAGTCATTTTCTGCCATCCTTTATAATATTGCTGTCATTCATATTTTTCTCAAGCTATAATCAGAATAGATTGTTGCCATTTTTATTTGAACAGTTATATATCAAAGCAATTAAGAATAAGAAAAAGTAAAGATTTTATTTTACCTTAATTTATTTGTTTTTCTGACACTTCATCCTTAATGTAGATCTGAGGTTCTGACATATCTTTTTATTCACTGGATAAAGAATTCTAGGATGGGGTACTTTTTCTTTTTTTGTTTTTTCAATAATTTAAATATTTTACTCCACTTCTTTGCTTTTACTTTCTGAAGACAAGTCTCCTGTAATTCTCATCCTTACTCCTTTACAAGTAAGATTATTTTAAAAGCTTCAGGGTTTTTTGAAGAATTCCTCTTTGTCTCTGTTTTCCTGTAGTTTGAATACGATATTCTCAGTGTATAATTTTGCATTTATTCTGCTTTGTATTTTCTATGGTTCCTGCATCTGTGGTTTGGTGTCTGTCATTAATTTTGGATAACTGCCAGCCATATTGCTTCAAATATTTCTTCTGTTCCTTTCTATCTTCTCCTTTGATTATTTCCATTAGGCATATATTAGACCTTTTGAAATTGTTTCACAGTTCCTGTATATTCTATGCCTGGTCATATTGGTATTCTTTTTCTCTTTGCCTATCAGTTTTGAAAGTTTCTTTTGACATACCTTCAAGCTCACTGATTCTTCCTTAGCCTTGTCTAGAAGACTGGTGAGCCTGTCAAATGTCTTTAAGTCTGTCACAGTGTTTATTATTTCTAGCATTTTCTTTTTATTTTCTGTTTTTTCCCCTCTGATAACATTACCCATTTGTGCTTGCATGTTATCTGCTTTTTCCTTTAGAGGCTTTAACATATTAATAATCATAGTTATTTTGAATTATCTATTTGATAATTCCAACACCTGTATCATAACAGACCCTGATGCTTGTTTTCCTCTTCAATCTGTGTTTCTTCTTGCCTTTTTAAATGTTTCTTGCCTATTTTCTTGTAATTTCTTGTTGAAAGTTAAACATATTGCCTGATATAGTTTGGCTATGTCCTCACACAAATCTCATCTTGAATTGTAACTCCCGTAATTCCCACATGTTGTAGGAAGAACCTAGTGGGAGATAACTGAATCATGAGGGCAGTCTAATATTGTTCTCACCATAGTGAATAAGTCGCATGAGACCTGATTGTTTTATAAGAGGAAACCCCTTTCAATTGGTTCTCATTCCCCTTTTGCCTGCCATCATGTAAGATGTGCTTTTCACCTTCTACTATGACTGTGAGGCCTCTCCAGCCACATGAAACTGTGAGTCCATTACACTTCTTTTCTTTTTAAATTACCCAGTCTCAGGTATGTCTTTATCAGCAGCAGTGTGAGAACAGACTAATACAATAAATTGGTATCAGGAGTGGGCACTGCTATAAAGATATCTAAAAATGTGGAAGCAACTTTGTAACTGCGTAACAGGCAGAGCTTGGAACAGTTTGGAGGGCTCGAAAGAGAAGAGAATGTGAGGAAGCTTGGAACTTCCCAGAGAATTGTTGAATGGCTTTGATGCAAATGCTGATAATATAAAAAATGAGGTCCAGGCTGAAGTGGTCTCAGATGGAGATGAGGAACTTGTTGAGAACTGGAGCAAAGGTGACGCTTGCTATGTTTTAGCAAAGAGACTGGTGGCATTTTGCCCCTGCCCTACAGATTTGTGGAACTTGGAACTTAAGGGAGATGATTTAGGCGGCATCTAGGAGAAGAAATTTCTAAGCAGCAAAGCACTCAAGAAGAGGTGACTGGGTGCTGTTAAAAGCATTCAGTTTTAAAAGGGAAACAGAGCAAGAAAGTTTGGAAAGTTTGCAGTCTGACAATGTGATAGAAAAGAAAAACCCATTTTCTGAGGAGAAATTCAAGCTGGCTACAAAAATTTGCATAAGTAATAAGGAGGCAAGTGTTAACACCAAGACAATGGGGAAAATGTCTCTAGGGCATGTCAGAGACCTTTGTGGGAGCCCTTCCCATCACAGACCCAGAGGCCTAGCTGGGGCAAAATAGTTTTGTGGGCTGGGCACAGGGCCCCTCTGCTGTGTGCAGCCTTGAGGTTTGCTGCCCAGAGTCTCAACTTCTCCAGTCATGACTAAAAACCATGGTACAGCTCAGGCATGACATCAGATGGTACTAGCCCTAGGCCTTGGCAGCTTCCATGTGATGTTGAGCCTGCAGGTACACAGAAATCAAGAATTGAGCTTTGAGAACCTCTGCCCAGATTTCAGAGGATGTGTGGAAATGCCTGGATGTCCAGGCAGAAGTTTGCTGCAGGGACAGGACCCTCATGGAAAACCTCTGCTAGAGCAGTGCAGAAGGGAAATGTGGGGTTGAAGACCCCACACAGAGTCCCCCACTGGGGCACTGTCTAGTGGAGCTATGAGAAGAAGACCACTGTCCTCCAGAACCCAGAACAGTAGATCCACCAACAAGCTTGCACCATACACCTGTAAAAGTCTCAGAAAATCAATGCCAGACCATGAAAGCAGCCAGGAGGGAGGATGTACCCTGCAAAGCCACATGGATGAAGCTCTGCAAAACCATGAGAACCCACCTCTTGCATCAGTGTGACCCGGATGTGAGACATGGAGTCCAAGTAAATCATTTTGGAACTCACAATGATCTCAGTCTACCTGCCTCCCAAAGTGATAGGATTATTGGCATGAGCCACTGCACCTGGCATGGGGCTATTTTAACATGGCTTTTTTACTCTTTGTTGAAGCATAAGAAAAGTTTTCTCCAATCTTTCTGAGAGCCTAGTGGATTTCCTGAAGGTAAAGAACATACTTCAATACCATAAAAGCCATAAATAACAGACTCACACCCAAACCATCAGTGTTGAGATAGTCCCCTAAGACTAGGCCCCCAGGAGCTTTTAATTCTGAAGCGAGTTCACAACCTCCTGTAGTCAATTACCATGTCAGTGTTCCTACTAATGTCTGACTTCCTCTGGTAAGCTCACCTTAGCTGTGATTCTCTGTATTCACCTGTATCTCCAGGTATCAGAGCCATGGTGTGCCCTGTGATTTCATTTCTTTGATGGATCTAAGAGAAGGTGTTCAGTTTGTTTAGTCTTTTTCTTGTGAGGGCAGGAGTGATGAGTCCCAAGGTCTTTGTGTGTCAAAGCTGAAAACATAAATCCTGACTACTTTTTATTAGTAAATGAAAAATGCTTTGTAGCTTCCCTGACAGCACTAATACTGTACATTTGAAATGTAAAGTACATGAATGAGGCCTTTTCTTACAAATTCTTGAGATCTTTTTCCACCTTAATCTAAGCTGAGATAGAGAAGATTTTTTGGTCTCCCTTTCTTGGCTGAAACATATGTTCTATCTTTGTTCTCTGAGTGTGTTGTTTTTTACAATCCCTGTTTTATTCAGAGTTCTTAATTTCAATATCTTATGTTGTTCTAGCCCAGGGTCTATCTTTATCCTCTGGAAGTAACGAAGAACAGCAAAAGCCCTCAGTTATCTGGTTGTTGCACCAAGTGGTCACTCTGGTTTTCTGATTCTACTCCACTCTTGGCCCCTTGTTTTGTTTCAAGTTCAAATGAGAATTTAAAAGCTTGTTATATTTTTTATTTAAAAACATGTATTTTTATTTGCAAGCATGTTTTCACTTTTTATCTGTTGTTTTGGATATCTAGTCTAAAAGGTCTTTTCTAGTTAATAACTGTATTGCAAAAAGTTCAGACCATAAAATAAGCAGTCCCTGTGTCAAAGATGTATAGCTATCATTGTGCATAAATGGGAGTATTTACAGTGTGCCAGGAACATAGAATGCAAGAATGAGTCAAATTTCATAAGATAAATTCTATTTTCTTTCAAATGTTTCTATGTTAAAAAAGACAAATTTAAAAGTATGTCTAGAAAAACAAAGTGCTAGTGTGGTAAGAGCAGAGTGAAGAGAGAGTGCTTAAATATGCCTTGTTATGGTGAACATTGTTGGGGGATGCAAGCAGGAAAACCAAATGGAAAAGGTGACAATTGAGCAGAAACATGGAAAGTAACTAGAAATGATCCAAATCTAAAAGGCTAGGTAAAATTTTCCAATAATCAGAACCAACATATGTATAGGCAACTAGGGAAAGTAAACGAATTTCAGTGTGGCTAGAATGCTACATTGGTGGGTAATGAGTGTCAACAAGAAATATGTGAGTCAGGCTACATGGTGGCTTTTGTGCTAAGATGGGTCAAGATTGCATTTTCAAGATAAAATAGGAATTATTGAAGTATTTTATTTATAAAATTGTTATGGGTACATATTAGATCTATATAAATAGAGGATATATGAAGTATTGTGATACAGGCATACAATGCATAATAATCCATCAGTGTAAATGGGGTATCCATCATGTCAAGCATTTTTCATTTTTTTGTTACAAATATTCCAATTATACTTTTATTTATTTTAAAAGGTACAATGATTGATTAATCACTGTGATTAAATACTACATCTTATTCATTATTTCTATTTTTTGTACCCATTAGCCATTCCCACTCCCCTGCTTCAACACACCCTCACTATGCTTCTAGCCTCTGGTAACCATCACTCTACTTTCTATCTTCATGAATAAAATTATTTTAATTTTTAGCTCCCACATATAAATGAGAAATTGTGAAGTTTGTCTTTCTGTGCCTGGCTTATTTCATGTAATATAATGATTTCCAGTCTCACCTATGTTGTTGCAAATGGTAAATTCATTTTTTCTTTGGCTGCATAGTACTCCATTGTGTATATATTGTGTGTATGTACCACATTTTCTTTCTTTTATTTTTTTCTTTCTCTTTTCCTTTTCCCCTTTCTTTCCTTTTCTTTTACCCAGGCTGGAGTGCAGTGGCAGAATCTCAGCTCACTGCAACCTCTGCCTCCCAGTTTCAAGCAATTCTCATGCCTCAGCCTCCTGAGTAGCTGGGACTACAGGCACCCACCACCACACCCAGCTAATTTTTTCTATATTAGTGGAGACGGGGTTGCTCAGAGTGATCTCAAACTCCTGAGCTCAGGCAATCCACCCACCTCAGCCTCCCAAAGTAGTAGGATTATAGGCATTTGCCGCCATGCCTAGCCACAACATTTTCTTTATCCATTTGTCTGTTTATGGACACATAGCTTGTTTCCAAATCTTCACTATTGTGAATAGTGCTACAATAAACATGAGAGTCAGATGTCTCTTCATTATACTAATTTGTTTTCTTATGGGTATATACCTGGGATTGCTGCTCTTATATTAGTTTCTGGAGGAACCTCCAAACTCTTCTGCATAGCGATCATAGTAATTTACTTTCCCACCAACGGGGGTCTAGTACAAGGGTTTCCTTTTCTTCACATCCTTGCCAGCATTTGTTGATGCCTGTGTAGTGGATAAAAGCAATTTTAACTGGGGTGAGATGAATCTTATTGTAGTTTTGATTTGCATTTCTCTGGTGATCAGTGATGTAGAGCACCATTTCATATACCTGTTTGTCATTTGTATGTCTTCTTTTGGGAAATGTCTATTTAGATCTTTTGTCCATTTTTAATAGGTTTATTAGATTTTTCCTATTGAGTTGTTTGAGCTCCTTATATATTCTGATTATTAATCCCTTGTCTGATGGATAGTTTGTATGTATTTTCTCCCATATTGTGCATTGTGTCTTACAGTTTGTTGATGTTTCCTTTACTGTGCAGAAGCTTTTTAACTTGGTGTCATCTCAGCTGTTCATTTTTGCTTTGATTTCATGTGCTTTTGGGGTATTACTCAAGAAATCTTTGCCTGTACCAATGTGCTAGAGATTTTCCACCATGTTTTCTTTTAATACTTTTATGTCTTAGATTTTAGTTTTTAATCCATTTTGATTTGATTTTTGATATGGTGAGAGATAGAAGTCTAGTTTCATTTTTTTTTTTTTTTTTTTTGCATATGGATATTCAGGTTTTCCAGCACCATTTATTGAAGAGACAGTACTTCTCCGATGTGTGTTCTTGGCACCTTTGTTGAAAATGAGTTCACTGTAGATGCATGGATTTGTTTCTGGGTTCTGTATTCTGTTCCACTGACCTATGTGTCTGTTTGTATGCCAATACTACACTGTTTTGGTTACTGTAGTTCTGTAGTACAATTTGAAGTCAGGTAATGTGATTCCTCCACTTTTGTTCTTTTGCTCAGGATGGTTCTGGTTATTCCTTGTCTTTTGTGGTTCTGTATACATTTGAGGACTTTTTATCTTTCTGTGAAGAATGTCATGGTATTTTGATAGAGACTACATTGAATTTGTAGATTGCTTTTAGTATGGACATTGGAACAATATTCTTCCAATCCAGGAACATGAAGTATTTTTCCCTGTTTTTATGTGTCCTCCATAATTTCTTTCATCAATGTTTTATGCTTTTCATTGAAGAGATCTTTCACTTCTTTGGTTTATGTTTATTCCTAGGTTTTTAATTTTATTTGTGGCTACTATAAATGGGATTACTTTCTTGATTTCTGTTTTAGATTGTTTGCCATTGGCATTTAAAAAACGCTACTGATTTTTGTATGTTGATTTTGTATATTGTAACTTTACTAAATTTATCAGCTCTAGTAGTTTTTTGATGGAGTCTTTAGGTTTTTCCAAACATAAGATCATTTCATCTGCAAGCAATGATAATTTGACTTCCCTCTTTCCCATTTGGATGACCTTTATTTCTTACTCTTGACTGACTGCTCTAGCTAGGACTTCTAGTACTCTGTTCAATAACAGTAGAGAAAGTGGGCATCCTTGTTTTCCAGGTCTTAGAGGAAATGCTTTCAGTTTTTCCCCATTCAGTATGATGCTAGCTGGGAGTCTGTTGTTTATGGCTTTTATTGTGTTGAGGTTTGTTCCTTCTATACCTAGTTTATTAAGGGTTTTTATTATGAAGGGATGTTAAACTTTATCAAATGCTTTTTCAGCACCAAATGAGATGATCATATGGTTTTCATCCTTTATTCTGTTCATGCAATGCATCACATTAATTGATGTGCATATGTTGAACTATCCTTGCATCCCTGGGATGATGCCCACTTGGTTATGACGGTCTTGTTTTTTTCTTTTTGTTTTGGATTTTAGGTTCAGGAGTACATGTGCAAGTTTGTTATACAGGCAAACTCATGTAATAGGGATTTGGTTTATAGATTATTTCATCACCCAGTTACTAAGCATAGTACCCAAAATTTATTTTTTCGAATTCACTCCCTCCTCCCAATTTCCAGCCTCAAGTAGACCCCAGTGTCTGTTGTTCCCCTATTTGTGGCCATATGTTCTCTTTATTTACCTCCCACATATAAGTGAGAACATGTGGTATTTGGTTTTCTGTTCCTGCATTAGTTTGCTGAAGATAATGGCCTCCAGCTCCATGCACATTCTTGCAAATGACATAAGCTCATTCCTTTTTTATAAATGTATACTATTTCATTGTGTATATATACCACATTTTCTTTACCCAGTCTATTATTGATGGGCATTTAATTTGATTCCATGTCTTTGCTATTGTGAGTAGTGCTGCAAAGTACTTATGCGTGCATGTGTTTTTATGGTAGAGCAATCTATATTCCTTTGGGCATATACCCCGGAATGGTATTGCTGTGTTGAATGGTAGTTCTATTTTTAGCTCTTTGAGAAATTGCCACACAGCTTTCCACAATGATTGAACTAATTTATGTTTCCATTAGCAGTGTATAAGCCTTCCTTTTTCTTCAAAATCTCACAGTATCTGTTATTTTTTGAATTTTTATAAATAGCCACTTTAACTGGTGTGAGATGATACCTCATTGTAATTTAGATTTGCATTTTTCTCATGATTAGTGATGTTGAGCACTTTTTCATGTGCTTGTTGGCTGCATGTATGTCTTCTTTCGAAAAGTGTCTGTTAATGCTATCTGCTTTTTAAAGGAGTTGTTTGGTTTTATTTCTTGTAAATTTGTATAAGTTCCTTATAGATGCTGGATATTATATCTCTGACAGATACATAGCTTGCAAAATTTTTCTCCCATTTTCCCATTTGTATGTTTGCCCTGTTGATAGCATTTTTTTTTTCCTGGGCAGAAGCTCTTTAGTTTTATTAGATCCCATTAGTCAATTTTTGGTTTTATTGCAATTGCTTTTAGCATCTTTGTCCTTAAATATTTGTGAGTTCCTATGTCCAGTTTAATATTTCCTAAGGTTATCTTTCAGGGCTTTCACAGTTTTTGGTTCTACACTAAAGTTTTTAATGCATCTTGAGTTGATTTTTATATATGGTATAAGGAAAGGGACCAGTTTCAATCTACTGCATATGGCTACCCAGTTATCCTAACACCATTTACTGACTAGAGAATTATTTTCCCCTTGCTTGTTTTTGTCAGCTTTGTCAAAGATAAAATGGTTGTAGGTGTGCTGCCTTATTACTAGCATCTCTGTTCTGCTCCATTGTTCTATGTCTGCTTTTGTACCAGTACCATGCTGTCTTGATTCCTGTACCCCTGTAGTATAGTTTGAAGTCAGGTAACATAATTGCTCCAGCATGGTTCTTTTTGCTTAGGCTTGCCTTGGCTACTCACGTTCTTTTTCTGATTTCATATAAATTTTTAAGTAGCTTTTTTTTCTGGTTCTGTAAGAATGTAATTGGGTAATTATATAGGAATAGCATTGAATCTCTAAGTCGCTTTGGGTGCTGTGGGCACTTTACCAATATTACTCTTCCTATCCATGAACACAGAATGTTTTTCCATTTGTTTGTGTCATCTCTTATTTCTTTGATCAATGTCTTGTAATTATCAGTGTAGAGATTTTTCACTTCCCTGGTTAGCTGTATTCCTAGGTATTTTGTTCTTTTTGTGGCAATTGTGAATGGGATTGCTTTCCTGATACAGTGCTCAGCCAGGATGTTGTTGGTGTATAGAAATGCTGGTGTTTTTGCACATTGATTTGGTATTTGGAAACTTTCTGAAGTTGTTTATCAGTTCAAGGATCTCTTGGGCAGAGAATATGGGGTTTCCTAGACATGGAATCATGTTGTGTGCAAACATGGATAGTTTGACTTCCTCTCATGGATGTTGTTAATTTCTTTCTCATGCCTAATTGCTCTAGCCAGGACTTCCAACACTGTGTTGAATATGAGTGGTGAAAGAGGGCATCCTTATCTTGTTCTGGTTTTCAAGGGGTAATGCTTTCAGGTTTTTCCCATTATGATGTTGGCTGTGAGTTTTTCGTAGATGACTCTTATTATTTTGAAGTGTATTCCTTCAATACTTAGTTTCTTGAGGGATTTTAATAGCAAGGAATGTGAATTTTATTAAGCACCTCTTTTGAATCTATTGATATAATCACGTGGTTTTTGTATTTAGTTCTGTTTACGTAATGAATCACATTTATGGATTTGTGCATGTTGAACCAAACTTGCATCCCAGAAATAAAACCTGTTCGATTGTGATAGATAAGCTTTTGGATGTGCTGCTGGATTTGATTTGCCAGTATTTCTTGAGTATTTTTGCATCTGTGAGGATGCAAAATCTGTATTCATCAAGATTATTGGACTGAAGTTTTCTTTTTTTGTTGTGTCTCTGCCAGGTTTTGATATCAAGATGATGCTGGCCCGATAGAATGAGTTGGGAAGTCTTTCCTCTTTCATTTTTTGGAATCGTTTCAATAGGAATGGTACCAGCTCTTCTTTGTACCTCTAGTAGAATACGGCTGTGAATCTATCTGGTCCTGGACTTTTTTTCTTTTTCTTTTTTGGTTGTTTGGTAGGCTGTTTATTATTTATTCAATTTCAGAGCTTATTATTGGTCTGTTCAGGGATTCAATTTCTTCCTGGTTCAGTCTTCAGAGGGTGTATGCATCCAGGAATTTATTCATTTCTTCTAGATTTTCTAGTTTGTGTGCATGGAGGTGTGTATAGTAGTCCGTGGTGGATATTTGTATTTCTTCAGGGTCAGTGGTAATTTCCCGTTTGTCATTTCTAACTTTGTTTGAATCTTCTCTTTTTTTTTCTTTATTAGTCTAGCTAACAGCCTATCAATCTTATTAATTTTTTGGAAAAAAAAACTTTTAGATTTGTTGATATTTTCTAGCATTTTTCATTGTTTGATCTCCTTCAGTTCAGCTCTGATTTTGGTTATTTGTTGTCTTCTGCTACCTTTTGGCTTGGTTTGCTCCTGTTTCTCTAGTTCTTCTATTTGTGATGTTAGGTTGTTAATTTGAGATCTTTCTAATTTTTTAATGTGGACATTTAGTGCTATAAATTTCCCTCTTAACACTGTCTTAGCTGTGTCCTGGGGATTGTTGCATGTTGTATCTTTGTTGCCATTATCTATCTAATACTATCAATCAGTGTGGTGTTGAAGTATCCCACTATTGTTGTGTGGGAATCTATATCTCTTCATGGATCATGAAGGACTTTATGAATCTGGGTGCTCCTGTGTTGGGTACATGTATGTTTAGGATAGTTAGGTCTTCTTGTTTAATTGAACCCTTTACCATTGTGTAATGACTTTCTTTGTATTTTTTTTTTTTATCTTTGTTGGTTCAAAGTCTGTTTATCTTTTTTTTTTTCTTTTTGAAATTTTTTTCTTTTAGGATGTTGAATATAGCCCCCAGTGTCTTCTGGCATATAGAGTTTCTGCTGAAAGTTCTGCTGTTAGCCTGATGGATGCTCCCTTTGTAGGTGACCTGCCCTTTCTCTCTAGCTGCCTTTAACACTTTTTCTTTTATTTTGACCTTGGAGAATCTGCAGATTATGTGTCTTGAGGATGATCTTGCATAGTATCTTGCAGGGATTCTCTGTATTATCCGAATTTGAATGTTGGCCTTTCTAGTGAACTAGAAAACTCTTGAGAATGTTCTCATGAACGATATCCTGAGATATGTTTTTCAAGTTGCTTGCTTTTCTCTTTCAAGAACATCAATAATTTGTAGATTTGGCCTTTTTACAGAATCCCATATTTCTTGGAGGTTTTGTTCATTTATATTCATTCTTCTTGTTTTCTTTGTGTCTGACTGTATTATTTCAGAGATCCAGCCCTCAGGCTCTGAGATACTTTCCTCTGCCTCGTCTATTCTGCTGTTAATACTTGTGATTGCATTATGAAATTCTTGTAGTGTTTTTCAGCTCTATCAGGTCTGTTAGGTTTTTTTTATAGTAGCTATTTTGTTTGTCAGCTACTGTATCATTTTATTGTAATTCATAGATTCTTTGGATTGGTTTTGGATGTACTCTTGAATCTCACTGATCTTTATTTCTATCCATATTCTGAATTCTATTTCTGTCATTTTAGCTATATCTGCCTGGTTAGCAACCCTTTCTGGATAACTGATGTAGTCATTTGGAGGACAGAAGACAGTCTGGCCTTTTGAGTTTTTGTATTGGTTTTTTCTCATCTGCATGTTTGGGTATTCCTTTAACTGCAGTGTAAATCATGTACGTGAGTAGGCTTTTCTGGATGTTTTCAGAGGACTGAGGCTTTGTGCAGAGTCTTTATTTGTAGCTGACTTCTTGTCATTGGTTTCACTGAGAAGTGAGTTAGTGAAGTATTGTTGGTGTTGAAGTTGTGGGGTGTGATCCAGTAGGTGGCACTTAAGCATATTGGTCAGTAGATAGGCTCTTGCTCAGTCACATGGCTCTTCTGTATTTCCTCACAGTTGCACTTGTGCTCCCTCTTAATGCTCTGAATGTGTGGACTACTCTCCCACTTGAGTACTGGCTGCAGATCACTACTTGGCACTCCTGGGCTATACAGCACAGCTGTGAGGCGATGTCAGGGTTTATGTTCCCTCCCCAACTTGGAGGCAGCAGAGGAAGGGACTTAGCAGTGGTTGTGCCCCAGAAAGATGCAGAGCTGCAATCAATCAGTATGATAGACCTGGGATGGTGGGGCTGCACTGTGGGTCCCAGCCAGGGGTTCGGGGCAGGTGCCTGGTAATGGGCAGGGGGGTGGGACCTATGGGAGACAGGCCTCTTTTCCTCAGGGAAACTGCAGCTTTCTGGAAGGGCAGATAAGGAACTTAGAGCCTTGGTTCCTTGCTCAGTTGGAGAGCAGCAGGGGCAGTACCACTGCAGAGGGAGTGGCCAAGAGGCTTTCAGTTGCCCCTTGGAGCTCCACCTCCAAGAAACACAGAGTCATTGATACTGAAAGTATTCAGTTAGAGGGCAGGGTAGCTACATTGCTAGCCTGAGCTGGGAGGTCTGCTTGATAAGGGGGGTGGGACTTGACAGCTCCAGGAAAAGAGACTGGTCTCCCCTCTTTATGGTGACTGTGGCATGTTGTATGCTTGGTGTAGCCCTCAGCCTCTTTATTTCTTCCCCAGACTGAGGGCAGCAGGGGCAAAACTGCTGCTGTGGCAGTGGCAGAGGGGCTACTGGTTGCCTCTGGGAGCCTCTCCCCAGGGAAACTCAGAATCACTACCATTGGGTATGCTCAGCTGTGGATGGGGTTGCTGTTCTGTGGGTCCTGAGCCAGGGTTCCTGCTTGATGAAGAGTGGGGCATGGGTGTTCCCAGGGTAGAGCGACTGTATTGCTCTCTGTATGGTGGTTGCTGTGTGCTGGAGGTGCTAGTGACTAGGTCCTTTGTTTCTTCCAGAGCCTGAGGGCAGTTATGACAGTACCACTGTAGCTGCAATGGCAGAGGAGTTGTGGGTTGACTCTAGGATTTCCTCCTTAGAGAAATGCGGAGCTGCCTCTGATTGAAGTGATCAGTTAGTGGAAGGGTGGTTGTGCTGGAGTCCCAGGTTGGGTGGCCCTGCCCAGTGAGATGTGAGGACAGGAAACTGTATGGAAGACAATTTGGGCACTTTTCCATAGGGTGACTGCACTGTGCTAAAGGTCTGTGCCAGTCCCTAGTCACCTCTCTAGAGCCTGTAGGCAATACTAGTGAATGTTATGAGTGATTATTGTGCTGAGGAGAAGATGTGTATTCTGCAGCCATTGGATGAAATGTTCTGTAAACATCTATTAGGTCCACTTGGTCTATCATGCAGATTAAGTCTGATGTTTCTTTGTTTATTTTTTGTCTGGATGATCTGTTCATTGCTGAAAGTGGGGTGTTGAAGTCTCCAGCTATTATTATATTGAAGTCCATCTCTTTCTTTAGCTCTAATAATATCTGCTTTATATATCTGGGTGCTTCAGTGTTGGATGCATACATATTTACAATTATTATATCCCTTGCTGAATTGACTTATCATTATATAACGACCTTCATCTCCTATAGGTTTTGTTTTGAAATCTATTTTGTGTAACATAAGGTATAGCTGCTACTATTTTCCTGCACCCATTGGCATAGAATATTATTTTCTATCCTTTTATTTTCAGTTAATGTGTGCCTCCATAGGTTGTATGTTTCTTGTAGACAACAAATTGTTGGGTCTTGTTTTTTCATCCATTCAGCCACTATTTCCCTACATTGGAGAGCTTAGTCCATTTACATTCAATGACATTATTAATAAATAGAGACTTACTCCTGCCATTTTGTTATTTGTTTCCTAGTTGTTTTTGGTCTTCTTTTCCTTCTTTCTTCCCTGTCATTTTTAGTGAACATAATTTTCTCTGGTGTTATGGTTTAATTTCGTGCTTTTTATTTTTCATTTATCTGTTACATGTGTTTAGATTTGAGGTTACCATAAGGCTTGCAAATAATATCTTATAATTCATTATTTTAAACTGACAACACTGGTTACATAAACTAACAAACATGGAAAAAGAAACTAATAAAAACTCTACACTTTAACTTCATTTCCCCCACTTTTTAACTTTGTTGTTTCTCTATATATCTTAATGTACTGTCTATGTCTTAAAAAGTTGTTGTAGTTATTATTTCTTATCAGTTCATCTTTTTGTCTTTCTACTTAAGATACGGGTAGCTTAAACACCATAAATACAGTTTAATAGTGTTCTGTGTTTGTTATTGTACTTACTTAATTCCTCATTAAAGTCCTTTTCTTCCTGATTGAAGAACTCCTTTTAGCATTTCTGATAGGATAGGCCTGGTATTGATGAAATCCCTAAGCTTTTGTTTGTCTTGGAAAGTCTTTATAACTCCTTCAGGCTTGAGGGATTCCCCATCGCGCCCCCCTCCCCCTCCCCCGCCCCACGGGCTATACTATTCTAGGGTAAAAGTTTGTTCCTTCAGGACTTTTTTAATAAGTCATGCCACTCTCTCATAGCCTGTATCATTTCCACTGAAAAGTCTGCTGCAAGATGTACTGGAGTTCCATTACACGTTATTTCTTTTTTTACTTTTAGGATCCTTTCTTTATCCTTGACTTTTGGGAGTTTGATTATTAAATGTCTTGAGATAGTATTCTTTGGGTTAAGTTTTCTTTGTGTTGTATAACCTTCTTGTACTTGCATATTGATATCTTTCTCTATGTTTGGGAAATTCTCTGCTGTTATCCCTTTGAGTAAACTTTCTACTCCTTTATCTTTTTTTTTTTTAAGGCCAATAACTCTTTAGATTTGCCCTTTTGAGGCTATTTTCTAGACCTAGTAAGCATGCTTCATTCTTTTTAATTTTTTCTTTTGTCTCCTCTGTGTATTTTTAAATAGACTGTCTTCAAGCTCACTAATTCTTTCTTCTGCTTAATCAATTTTGCTCTTAAAAGACTCTGATGCATTCTTCAATATGTCCATTTAATTTTTCAGTTTGAGAATTTCTGCTTGTTTTTAATTATTTCAATTTCTTTGTAAAATTTATCTGATAAGATTCTGAATTCTTTGTCTTTGTTATCTTAAATTTCTTTGAGTTTCAGCTATTTTAAATTCTGTTTGAAAGGTCCATAGCTCTGTCTCTCCGGGACCAGTAACTGGTACCTTATTTAGTTCATTTGATGAGTTCATGTTTTCTTGGATGGTCTTGATGCTGAGGATGACTGTTGGTGTCTGGGCATTGAAGATATAGGTATTTATTGTAGTTTTTGCAGTCTGAGCTTGTTTGTACTTGTCCTTCTTGGAAAGGTTTTCCTGCTATTCAAAAGAACTTGGGTGTTGCAATGGAAGCTTTATGTCACTGCAGCTTTATCTGTATTAGGGGGCACCCCAAGCCCACTAACAATGTGGTTCTTGTGGACTCATAAAAATACCTTTTTGGTGGTCTTGGATAAAATCTGCAAGAATTCTCTGGAGAACCAGGAAGAGACTCCTCTCCTTCCTTATTTTGTTCCAAACAAAATCTCTCTCTCTGTGCTGAGATGCCTGGAGCTGAGGGAGAGGTAACCTAAGCACCCCTGTGGCCACCATCACTGGAACTATGCCAGGTCAGACATGAAGCCATTACAGTACTGTGTCTCACCCAAGGTCTGCTCTTTCTATTACCTGGCTACTACCTGTGTTTGCTCAAGGACCTAGGGTGGTACAATTGCAGGTCACAAAGCCAGCCAGGCATGTATCCTTCCGTTAAGGGCAGCAAGTTTCCCTAGGCCCCAGGTAGATCCACAGACATTGTCTGAGAGTCAGAGTCTGGAGTCAGAAATCTTGGAAGTCTACCTGGTACTCTATCCTACTGCAGCTGAGACGGCACCCAAACCACAAGACAAAGTCCTTCCCGCTCTTCCCTCCCCTTTGTGTCTCTCCGTGTTTATCACCACCACAGGCCCATAGAGAGTACTGCCAGCCTATCACTGACATTTACTTCAGGCCCTGAGGGCTTTTTAGTCAGCTTGTCATGAATGCTGCCAAGCCTGGGATTCACCCTTCAGAGCAATGCGCTTCCTTCTGGCTGTCCAAGAACCAAGGGCTGGAATTGGGGACCCCAAGAGTCCATTTGGCGGTCTGCTCCACTGTGGCCTCATTGGTACCTAATCAGCAAAACAAAGTCCTATTTACTCTTTCCTCTGCTTTTATCGAGCAGAAGTCTCTCCTCATGTCTACCCTAGCTCTGAATGTGCCGTGTCACACCTGAGGCCAGCATGTCTCAGCGTCTCACCCAAAGTCCCACATGCTGAGTAAAAACCCCAAGGGCTCTTTACTCAGCAGATGAAGAATCCTGCCCAGACTGTATTTTTCCCTGTAATTCAGTGAGTTCCCTTCTGGCCCAGGGTCTAGAAATATAATCTCAGATCTAGGGCCTCACACCTCTGCCCAGTACCCTATCCTACTGTGGATGAGCTGGCATACAGACTGCAAGACAAAGTCCTCTTTATTCTTCTCTTTCTTCTCCTCAAGTGAAAAGAAGGGTTCTCTTTTAGAGCTGCAACCTGCACTGACTGGGGTTGGGGGAGGTGTGTTGCAAGCAGTCCCTTAGCTGTGCTGGCTGGTTTCTTACTAGGTCACATGCCTCCCAAGTCCACTGGCTCCAAGCCCAGAACAGCAATAGGTCTTGCCAAGGAATTGCAGTCCTTGTGGTCTAGATGGCCTTTAAGTTTATTTAGGACCGCATAGCACATTAGCCTTTGCTGGTGAGGCATGAGAAGACTCAAGTTCTGACCACTCGGATGGGCAATTCCCCACTGGCTCATGTAAGTTCTCCCTTGAAGGGCATGGGCTGAGTTCTTCCCAGTGTTGCTTTCTGCTGTGACAGGGCAACACTGAGTTCCAATGCAAAGTCCCAGAATTGCTGGGCTCTCCCTTCCCCAAGCACACAGATTCTGCTTCCACATGTAGCTACTATTGGGGGATGAGGGAAGAGTTGTGTCAGTAAGTCAAAACTGTCTTTCCTGTTTCCTCAGTGCCTCTTTTAGTAATATGAAGTTAAACCAGGTATTGTAAATCACCTGATTTTTGGCTCTTCTGAAGGTGCTTTTCTGTGCAGATAGCTGTTAAGTTTGGAGTTTAATGAAGATAATCGGTGGAAGCTTCTATTCAGTAGCTCCACCTCTCTCCAGAAAAATGCTCTGTTTAACTAATTTAAGCAGAAGATCAGGAGCATGGTGAAAATTTTGCTTTTACAAAAGTCACTCAAAAAGTTGTATAGGGCAGTGGTTCTCAAATTTTAGTGTGTGTTAGAATCTCCTGTAGATCTTCTTGAAACCAGATTGCAAGACACCCTCTCCCCCAAAGTTTCTGGTTCTAAGTCTGAGGCAGAGCCTAAAAATTTGCATTTCTAACAAGTTCCCCCGTGATACTGATATTGCTGGTCTGAGGATCATGCTTTAAAAAATCACTGATATAGAGGATAAGTATACCAAGGGAAAAAAACCAGTCAAAGTAACAAGACCAATTAACTAGTGTGAAAGCAATAAAATCCATGAACAAGGTGAAAACAAAAGCAGTAACAACAAAATTAGATTCAGTTGATTTATGTTGTTAGTAAAAAGACAATTTAAAACATCTTTGGTAGATATATATTCCTAATTGATTATTGGGATCCCCCTTTTTTCTCCCTTTTATTTTTCTTAGTTCTCTTTGTTATTCTCTAGTCTATCATCATGTAAAATGAAGAACCTAGGTAGAGGTCCAGGAGGAAATGAAGTTCAAATATACAAGAGAAATGGAAGCGACTACTAAATAATTATTGTGGTTCAGTTTTAATGCTTCTGTATTTTATGGTGCAACTGTTTTTACATTTTTTGGAGTGGGGGGGCATCATAAATTTAGGTGTTGAACGCCTCTGACATCTTAATCTGGATTTGAGTAAATGATTTGAGAAAAGACCCAAAAAAAAAAAAAAAAAAAAAAACCAAAGAATTTGGGAGTAGATAAAGCATGTCTGCCAGGTAATAGAACATGAAAAGGGCAAGAATGAAAGCTGAAACACCAAAAGAATTTTTAGCTAAGATGATTTATCACTAGTCTAGTAAGTATGGATCAGAATGGAATTTAGGCATTTATGCCACATATTCTCATAGCACTTTCTTGACATTGTTTTTAGAACTTTTGTCTGATCTGTATATCTCGTATTCAAAATAAAATGCCCACCATGAGGTGGTGATAAAATCTTAGATAATCGCGAAAATGCAGTTGGTGTGATTGAAATAGCAATTTATCATTGATACTAAAAATATAGAACTGTATTTTTCATTTTATAAAACAGAATTATATATACAACTAGACATTGAATGAAAAGGTTCAATGTCCTCACAGGATCTAGCTAAATATAAAATATTTAGAGGCATGTATCTTAAAGAGCATTGCTATAGTAAAACCTGAAATACAAATGTGTATATCTTTATACCACTTATTCTATTGCCCAAAGTTGTCATTAACATAATTTTTGTTTACCTCTTCTCTGTACATTCTAAGTGAATAAAATGATTAAAAGTATTTTGTGCAAGTACAATCTGCATTGTCTTATTGAAGGATGGCCTTTTCAAAACATCACAGCTTGAGTGTGTGGCATATTGTAATGCACTCATAATTAGCTTGCTAGTGTAACAAAAATAATAGAATATACCTAATAGCTGAATATGGAGTTTTGTCAAGATTTTGTACCTACATTAGCTGTCTTAACTTCTGGGAATGTGCTGCTTGTCTTACAGATTTATAATGCAATCTTCTATTTTTAGTTCTTGAATAATGTGAAAAGCCATCAAGTTACTTTAAAAAGAGTTTTGCCTTTTCTTTTTACAGCAGCTGCTGTAATCATTGTCATGAATGTACAAGAATATAGCTGAAAAGACTAATTCATGATCAAGAATAACTGAATCAAAAAGGTGTTATTGGGGAAATTAAATAAGAAAATGAAAAAAAATCTTTTTGAAAGTCAATGAAATCTATCTTTTCAACATTTATTCTGGAATGTATATACTATACTATGTGGTGAAATATTGATTTTTATCTTGGCATTTTCTCTTTTCTCAGCTATTATGATTTTATTAAAAATATATATGAGAACAATAAAAAGCCTGTAGCTGATGAGCTGAAATTGTAAGGCACTGAGAAAACAACCACATTTCTTCTTGAAGCAGATATCATAGCAGTGAAAAAACACATTCCCTTATTAGCTGGATTCTGGATAATAGTACACCACAGATGGCCCGGCGCGGTGGCTCACGCCTGTAATCCCAGCACTTTGGGAAGCTGAGGCGGGTGGATCACAAGGTCAGGAGATTGAGACCATCCTGGCCAACATAGTGAAA
>NW_012104131.1:610123-610954 GCF_000951045.1 Mandrillus leucophaeus | reverse complement strand
TTTGGAGTTTAATGAAGATAATCGGTGGAAGCTTCTATTCAGTAGCTCCACCTCTCTCCAGAAAAATGCTCTGTTTAACTAATTTAAGCAGAAGATCAGGAGCATGGTGAAAATTTTGCTTTTACAAAAGTCACTCAAAAAGTTGTATAGGGCAGTGGTTCTCAAATTTTAGTGTGTGTTAGAATCTCCTGTAGATCTTCTTGAAACCAGATTGCAAGACACCCTCTCCCCCAAAGTTTCTGGTTCTAAGTCTGAGGCAGAGCCTAAAAATTTGCATTTCTAACAAGTTCCCCCGTGATACTGATATTGCTGGTCTGAGGATCATGCTTTAAAAAATCACTGATATAGAGGATAAGTATACCAAGGGAAAAAAACCAGTCAAAGTAACAAGACCAATTAACTAGTGTGAAAGCAATAAAATCCATGAACAAGGTGAAAACAAAAGCAGTAACAACAAAATTAGATTCAGTTGATTTATGTTGTTAGTAAAAAGACAATTTAAAACATCTTTGGTAGATATATATTCCTAATTGATTATTGGGATCCCCCTTTTTTCTCCCTTTTATTTTTCTTAGTTCTCTTTGTTATTCTCTAGTCTATCATCATGTAAAATGAAGAACCTAGGTAGAGGTCCAGGAGGAAATGAAGTTCAAATATACAAGAGAAATGGAAGCGACTACTAAATAATTATTGTGGTTCAGTTTTAATGCTTCTGTATTTTATGGTGCAACTGTTTTTACATTTTTTGGAGTGGGGGGGCATCATAAATTTAGGTGTTGAACGCCTCTGACATCTTAATCTGGATTTGAGTAAATGATTTGAGAAAAGACC
>NW_012104131.1:598598-605713 GCF_000951045.1 Mandrillus leucophaeus | reverse complement strand
ACACCACAGACTTATTTTGATGAAAACAGATGTGGAAGGACTTGGCCCATTTCTCAAGGTCTCTCAATGAAGAGATTAGTTTTAGTTAACTTGAATCATTATGAAAGAAAGAGGCAAAAATATAGAGTGGTTTCCAGATACAGAATTGTGATCAAACAATGAAGCAAATGTGTAAACTACCTCTTGTGTGTGTCTTTTTTTTACAATTGTAACCACAATTTAGATGGAGTGCACCCTTAAACTGTGGCATAGAATTTGTCTCATCTGTTAGAAGCATAGTCATCTGTTTAGTTTTTACCTTGTACAAGATCATGTTCAGTAACATTCACTTTCCACAAAATGTTTCAGGGAAGAATTTTACCATTGATACTAACTATTACGTCTAAAATAACAATTGTAAGAAAATGAAGGTGTACTTTGTAAAGAAATAACTTCAGTGTACTTTAGAACAGAAAATCCGTGGATTAGAAAAAAGCATTAACATGGTATATTAAATATATCTATGTGACCATCAGCATCAAAATAGAAAAAAATGACAACATTTCTGGGTAAATTTGACACAATATGTGGCACACAGTTTATATTTAGTCAAATCTCCTGAAGGTAAAAAAAATAGCTAAAATCTTGAATGACATTTTCTGCAGTTAGTTGTACTCATGTGTTTTGAGATGAGAGAAGGGATTTTAGATCTCATTTTATAAAATTGTATGTACATATTAAGATATATTTAAGGGCATTTAATGTAATACTTTCTGTTATTTTGGGAGAATGGAGGAATAGGATAATTAATACAGAATTTCTGTTTCCTATATGTAATCATGTTATAAAATTAGTGATCAGAGTCAAAAATATTGAGCATTGCACATATCCTCAGAGTTTATATCATCTCATTTTACATATGAGATGGCAAAACTGTGTTTTAATCCTGGGTACATATCTCATTCATGATAATAAGATTTATAATAGGCCACCTTTTATTGAGCATTCTGTTTTGTTTGCTTTATACTTTCTGACTTTTTTACAGATTAGTCATTTGGAAGGAACAAGGAAATTTAGTAACCTGCACCCGTTTATACAACCATTTAATGTCTGGGCTGGACTATTTGACCCTGGGCCCATGTGACAAATGTCAGTTTATTCCATCACACCTTGGCTCTTCTCATGGTGATGTCTTTATACAGAAAGCAGAAAGATGATCAGACATTTTCCATGTTTACATAGATGTGCTGTCTAAAGAATAATTTGAAAGTAAGAGAAACTGTGAGGTTGGCAAATTTTTACTTTATAGTTCTGATTTCTACCTTCTATGGCCATTTCAAACCATATTTTCTGCAATTTTTTTTCTCCTGTAGTCATCCTGGTCCCATATAGAGGCTCTGGTGACCCAGGCTCCTTGACTTCATGGTGTCATCATGATGAAATCTCTTGGCAATAACATTTAAGGCTTCCCTTTTATGACTCCAAAAGAATGACTTCCTTCTTTAATTTCACCTTTTCTATGACAAGAGACTGTGGGGATGGCACTCCAGTTTCTCCAAAGCGATAGTTGACAAATTAATCTTCACACAAGGGCTCATATCTGTTACAGCTTTCCACAGGTATATTTATTCAACAGAGAAATGAGTTATTTTAAAAATGGGGTAATCTTTTGATGACAGGCTCCATGAGACCATTGCAAGCATTTAAGGGAAAGATTTGCGAGGAGGGGACTTATTTATCAGAAACCTCCGATCTCAGTCCATTAGCAAGGAAAGCTGATTTTGTTGTAGGTATTTACTTGTTTGTTTGGTGTTTTGTTCCTAAACTGGTCTTGAGATCATTTTCATAAGACTGTTTATAAATTCCAGCCCTACTCTGAATGAGAATCCAAGGGATGTGGTTGTAGATGTTTATAATGCATTTCACTGGCTTATTCTTAGTTCCTAAATGTCTGACCTATAACCAAGTGTCCCTCTCACAGGAAACTTGTTTATACTGGAAGACGCCCTTGTGATTCTTATTTGATCTGTGTTCAGTTTATTCCTACCGTAACAGCCCCTCTCTAGGACAGCCCTTGACTGGAAAGGAAGTGAGGTGTCAGTCAGGTGAGACACAGAGGAGACAACTGAACAAAACACGTGAAATAACAGAAGCAGTTTATTTCTTACAGATTCCATAGAGAAGAGGGCAGCACCCTTCACAGAGCCAATGGGAAGGGGGAGCTCTTCAGCACATGCACACTTAACCAGTGGATGTAGGGCAAGAGAGAGGTGGTGGGGGTACTCTGTGAGCCTGGGTCTTTACTGGGGTCCAGAGTATTGCCTAGGTGAGTTTCTTGTGGGGGTTTCTAATTGGTGAGTTTAGAGCAAGCTCCTATGAGTTCTGTGGAGTCACACTGTGACTGAGAAATGGTTAGTGTAGCATATCTGGGCAGTCCATGTATGAGGTGGGGATAAGTGTGACAAATTCAAGTAGCTTGTATCTAGTTGCGACATGGGGAGGCGGTCACCAGGAGGTGGTTGTATAAGACAAATGTCTGTACCAACCACGTTGAAAATCTGGGAGGAGGTGAAGAACTGGAAACCCTGTCAAGAGCAACTAATCACTGCTTCTGGGATAGAAAAGGAAAACCTATATTGAAAATGGGTGTCAAGGCAACAATTATGAGAATTCACTACAAAAGCTATTGTTTATTTTTAATATTAATGGCAAATCAATCTTGTATACAATATTGGTTCCAAAGCAAATGATGATCAAAAGCAAAGTGTCTTAAGATAACAAGCAGCAGGTTAAAGTTGTTTAAATATGTATTTGATATTGTAGTATATTGAAATATATAATATCTTACTTGTAGCTGTGTCTGACAAATAGGTCAAAAGTAGAACAGCAAAAGAACACCATTTCCATTAGCATCAATTGAGAAAGAAGATGTGATTGGAAGGAGATAGGGCTGTATTTTAATTTTAAGGAAGTAGCTCTATGGAATGATAAGGATGAAAATTCTTTTTTGTTTTTATAGTTGACATTTTTAATTGCATAGTCTCATATATTGATTTGTTTAACAACCTACAACTTATTACACACAATTAATAATCTGGAGATAAAAATACTGTCATTACAAACCCTGTCTCTTATACACATCTAGATGTGTATAAGAGACAGGTCCATTAGCAAGGAAAGCTGATTTTGTTGTAGGTATTTACTTGTTTGTTTGGTGTTTTGTTCCTAAACTGGTCTTGAGATCATTTTCATAAGACTGTTTATAAATTCCAGCCCTACTCTGAATGAGAATCCAAGGGATGTGGTTGTAGATGTTTATAATGCATTTCACTGGCTTATTCTTAGTTCCTAAATGTCTGACCTATAACCAAGTGTCCCTCTCACAGGAAACTTGTTTATACTGGAAGACGCCCTTGTGATTCTTATTTGATCTGTGTTCAGTTTATTCCTACCGTAACAGCCCCTCTCTAGGACAGCCCTTGACTGGAAAGGAAGTGAGGTGTCAGTCAGGTGAGACACAGAGGAGACAACTGAACAAAACACGTGAAATAACAGAAGCAGTTTATTTCTTACAGATTCCATAGAGAAGAGGGCAGCACCCTTCACAGAGCCAATGGGAAGGGGGAGCTCTTCAGCACATGCACACTTAACCAGTGGATGTAGGGCAAGAGAGAGGTGGTGGGGGTACTCTGTGAGCCTGGGTCTTTACTGGGGTCCAGAGTATTGCCTAGGTGAGTTTCTTGTGGGGGTTTCTAATTGGTGAGTTTAGAGCAAGCTCCTATGAGTTCTGTGGAGTCACACTGTGACTGAGAAATGGTTAGTGTAGCATATCTGGGCAGTCCATGTATGAGGTGGGGATAAGTGTGACAAATTCATGATACTAACTATTACGTCTAAAATAACAATTGTAAGAAAATGAAGGTGTACTTTGTAAAGAAATAACTTCAGTGTACTTTAGAACAGAAAATCCATGGATTAGAAAAAAGCATTAACATGGTATATTAAATATATCTATGTGACCATCAGCATCAAAATAGAAAAAAATGACAACATTTCTGGGTAAATTTGACACAATATGTGGCACACAGTTTATATTTAGTCAAATCTCCTGAAGGTAAAAAAAATAGCTAAAATCTTGAATGACATTTTCTGCAGTTAGTTGTACTCACGTGTTTTGAGATGAGAGAAGGGATTTTAGATCCCATTTTATAAAATTGTATGTACATATTAAGATATATTTAAGGGCATTTAATGTAATACTTTCTGTTATTTTGGGAGAATGGAGGAATAGGATAATTAATACAGAATTTCTGTTTCCTATATGTAATCATGTTATAAAATTAGTGATCAGAGTCAAAAATATTGAGCATTGCACATATCCTCAGAGTTTATATCATCTCATTTTACATATGAGATGGCAAAACTGTGTTTTAATCCTGGGTACATATCTCATTCATGATAAGATTTATAATAGGCCACCTTTTATTGAGCATTCTGTTTTGTTTGCTTTATACTTTCTGACTTTTTTACAGATTAGTCATTTGGAAGGAACAAGGAAATTTAGTAACCTGCACCCGTTTATACAACCATTTAATGTCTGGGCTGGACTATTTGACCCTGGGCCCATGTGACAAATGTCAGTTTATTCCATCACACCTTGGCTCTTCTCATGGTGATGTCTTTATACAGAAAGCAGAAAGATGATCAGACATTTTCCATGTTTACATAGATGTGCTGTCTAAAGAATAATTTGAAAGTAAGAGAAACTGTGAGGTTGGCAAATTTTTACTTTATAGTTCTGATTTCTACCTTCTATGGCCATTTCAAACCATATTTTCTGCAATTTTTTTTCTCCTGTAGTCATCCTGGTCCCATATAGAGGCTCTGGTGACCCAGGCTCCTTGACTTCACGGTGTCATCATGATGAAATCTCTTGGCAATAACATTTAAGGCTTCCCTTTTATGGCTCCAAAAGAATGACTTCCTTCTTTAATTTCACCTTTTCTATGACAAGAGACTGTGGGGATGGCACTCCAGTTTCTCCAAAGCGATAGTTGACAAATTAATCTTCACACAAGGGCTCATATCTGTTACAGCTTTCCACAGGTATATTTATTCAACAGAGAAATGAGTTATTTTAAAAATGGGGTAATCTTTTGATGACAGGCTCCATGAGACCATTGCAAGCATTTAAGGGAAAGATTTGCGAGGAGGGGACTTATTTATCAGAAACCTCCGATCTCAGTCCATTAGCAAGGAAAGCTGATTTTGTTGTAGGTATTTACTTGTTTGTTTGGTGTTTTGTTCCTAAACTGGTCTTGAGATCATTTTCATAAGACTGTTTATAAATTCCAGCCCTACTCTGAATGAGAATCCAAGGGATGTGGTTGTAGATGTTTATAATGCATTTCACTGGCTTATTCTTAGTTCCTAAATGTCTGACCTATAACCAAGTGTCCCTCTCACAGGAAACTTGTTTATACTGGAAGACGCCCTTGTGATTCTTATTTGATCTGTGTTCAGTTTATTCCTACCGTAACAGCCCCTCTCTAGGACAGCCCTTGACTGGAAAGGAAGTGAGGTGTCAGTCAGGTGAGACACAGAGGAGACAACTGAACAAAACACGTGAAATAACAGAAGCAGTTTATTTCTTACAGATTCCATAGAGAAGAGGGCAGCACCCTTCACAGAGCCAATGGGAAGGGGGAGCTCTTCAGCACATGCACACTTAACCAGTGGATGTAGGGCAAGAGAGAGGTGGTGGGGGTACTCTGTGAGCCTGGGTCTTTACTGGGGTCCAGAGTATTGCCTAGGTGAGTTTCTTGTGGGGGTTTCTAATTGGTGAGTTTAGAGCAAGCTCCTATGAGTTCTGTGGAGTCACACTGTGACTGAGAAATGGTTAGTGTAGCATATCTGGGCAGTCCATGTATGAGGTGGGGATAAGTGTGACAAATTCAAGTAGCTTGTATCTAGTTGCGACATGGGGAGGCGGTCACCAGGAGGTGGTTGTATAAGACAAATGTCTGTACCAACCACGTTGAAAATCTGGGAGGAGGTGAAGAACTGGAAACCCTGTCAAGAGCAACTAATCACTGCTTCTGGGATAGAAAAGGAAAACCTATATTGAAAATGGGTGTCAAGGCAACATACAATTATGAGAATTCACTACAAAAGCTATTGTTTATTTTTAATATTAATGGCAAATCAATCTTGTGTACAATATTGGTTCCAAAGCAAATGATGATCAAAAGCAAAGTGTCTTAAGATAACAAGCAGCAGGTTAAAGTTGTTTAAATATGTATTTGATATTGTAGTATATTGAAATATATAATATCTTACTTGTAGCTGTGTCTGACAAATAGGTCAAAAGTAGAACAGCAAAAGAACACCATTTCCATTAGCATCAATTGAGAAAGAAGATGTGATTGGAAGGAGATAGGGCTGTATTTTAATTTTAAGGAAGTAGCTCTATGGAATGATAAGGATGAAAATTCTTTTTTGTTTTTATAGTTGACATTTTTAATCGCATAGTCTCATATATTGATTTGTTTAACAACCTACAACTTATTACACACAATTAATAATCTGGAGATAAAAATACTGTCATTACAAACCAGGTGACTGAAATTAGGCTGTCCTGGTTAACGTCTACATTGAAGAAAAGACATAAACATAATTCTGGAGAAACATAATTCTCCAAAACATAAATTCTGGAGTAGTCTGCAAGAAACTGATTCTCAGTTACAGGTGCTCTATCCAAGAAAATTTAAAGCAGACTCTCTGGTCATGGACCTCAATACTGATTTTATTTTATTTTTGAAGGTTTCCAAGTTGATCGTAATGGGATGTCACGGTTGTCAAATTGGTCTAGAATTTTTTTAGATGATAGGATATGTAGAAGGATTGGCTGAGAGCTAGAACTTACTGCTTGGTAACTATTTTCAGATATTTTCCTAGTCCTTGACATATAGAAGGATTGTGTGTTGAAGTGAATCAAGGCTAATTGACACTTCAGTCAACAAAATAGGAATAGAGACATTCAAGATCATGATTTTACCTTGTTCCTTTTCCCTGCTTGAGTGAATCCTGAAGCATTGTGTGAAAAAAGAGGTGCCATAAGAATGCCTAGAATTCCA
>NW_012104131.1:594738-598548 GCF_000951045.1 Mandrillus leucophaeus | reverse complement strand
ACTGATTTTATTTTATTTTTGAAGGTTTCCAAGTTGATCGTAATGGGATGTCACGGTTGTCAAATTGGTCTAGAATTTTTTTAGATGATAGGATATGTAGAAGGATTGGCTGAGAGCTAGAACTTACTGCTTGGTAACTATTTTCAGATATTTTCCTAGTCCTTGACATATAGAAGGATTGTGTGTTGAAGTGAATCAAGGCTAATTGACACTTCAGTCAACAAAATAGGAATAGAGACATTCAAGATCATGATTTTACCTTGTTCCTTTTCCCTGCTTGAGTGAATCCTGAAGCATTGTGTGAAAAAAGAGGTGCCATAAGAATGCCTAGAATTCCAAATTAACTCACAAAATGTTAACCATCTATTCGCTTTTATATGCTTGAAAAATAAACCTTCGTGATGTTCAACCTCTGAGATTTAGGTGTTTTTTTTTTTTGTTTTTTTGCTAATGCGACATTAACAGTCTATCCTGACATGGTTCCAGGTGTCCTTAACTCTCTTCCTCCAAACTTTTTTTTCTTTTCTGCAATTATAAGACAGTGGCTTTCTTATCTTCAAGAGCAATCTGTCAATTTTTACACTGTAAGTTCCATGAGAGAAAGGAGATTTTCGTTTTACTTTTTTGTTATGTTTCTTTGTTTCAGTTATATATGCCAAATATTGGGGCAGAATTGGATCTCACTAAATATTTTTGAGTGAATGAATCTTTTTGTCTCTCCTTTCATATCCTCATGAGTTGATCTGTTTCATTAGCATTTGAAATTGATAGACTTCTTCTTTGACCCAAGCTGTTATGCCATTTCTTTCCTCCATTTATAGCTAGATGCAGATGTCAGGTCTTTATCTTTCACTATTTTTACAACCCGTTAAAAACTGGCTCCCATCCTCTATCACTGTATTAAACTTTAAAATGCGTATCAGTAATGACTTCCCTATCTCTAAAAACCATGGGCACTTTGTTCAGTTGTGTCTTTTTTGGTCTTTACCAGCAGCAATCACTACTAACAGTCACCCTTGAAACATTCTCTAGATTTGACTGCCAGGGTACTAGCCTAGTTATCCTCACTCTCTGGAGGCAATCGTCGTCTTCATTTCCAGATTTCTTCTCTACCAGTCATTAAATGTCAGAATTCCTCAAGATTCACCTCCCAGCTTTCTTCTCTTTCCAGGTTGTATTCTCTCAATAGGAAATTGTCCTATAGCAATTGCTTCAAAATTCATTTTTCCTGGCCACATCTCTCCATGGAGCTCAATATTTATGTACTCAGTGATTCACCCAATGTTTATTGAACTTTGGCTATGTGACAAATACTATCATAAGCATTGGAGATTCACAAAAATAAGACTGTTTTTATGGTGTCTAGAGTATTGTGGAAGAAACTGAAGCTTGTTTCAGCTGTGAATATTACATTCATGATATGATTACTTGTGTTATCCTTCCTTCATTGGATATAAGTGCCTCAAAAACAGATTATATTTGATTTAGAAACTCAGTGAATATTTGTTGAGTGAATGAATAACTGAATGAGTGAGTGCACAAATAGCTCATACTCCTATTTTATGTTAGAGACTAATTTTGTTTGGTGTTTGTGCCTCATCTATTGCATCCTTTATTTGCTATTCGATTATACAGATACATAAACTAAGAATACAAATAATTTTAAGTCCTACCTCAGTTCTAGAGTAATATATTCAAAGTATAAACCAAATAATATTCAGATATAAAAAAATATAAAGGCCAGCATTAATATTAAAGGTAAAAATTGTAGAGGGTCTTTTGATCCTTTTATTTGAGAATTCCAATGGGCTTTATGAGTATTTTTAGTTGTCTCATTTCTGTAAGTGAAAACACTTATGTGGAAATGACTACAAGAGGATTGAGGCTGAAATTTATGTGTTCCAACTGCACACAGCATAGCATGCCTCTAATGTATG
Organism: Mandrillus leucophaeus; assembly: GCF_000951045.1. Lineage (NCBI taxonomy): Eukaryota > Metazoa > Chordata > Mammalia > Primates > Cercopithecidae > Mandrillus > Mandrillus leucophaeus. The sequence goes on along the minus strand of NW_012104131.1, from coordinate 596,611 downwards.
TGAAATATCCTCTAAATGTTAGTTCTACTTAGACAAGAGTACTGGTTTTCAGAAGATTGGCATTTTCATGTTAAATTGTGTTGTTGTCCCACACGTCCCGGTGAAGAGACCACCAAACAGGCTTTGTGTGAGCAAAAGCTTTTTAATCACCTGGGTGCAGGCTGACTGAGTCCGAAAAAGGAATCAGCAAAGGGAGATAGGGGTGGGGCAGTTTTATAGGATTTGGGTAGGTAGTGGAAAATTAGTCAGAGGGGGTTGTTCTCTGGCAGGCAGTGGCAGGGGTCACAAGTTGCTTGGTGGGGGAGCTTCCTAGACTCATTGTCCAGGAGAAGAGATTTCACAAGGCAATGTCATCAGTTACGGCAGGAACTGACCACTTTCATTTCTTTTGTGGTTCTGCAGTTGCCTCAGGCCATCTGTGTATATACGTGCAGGCTTGGGCTCAGGGGCCTGACACTTGCAACTCATTAAAAGAATGTGTACCAGATTACGTTCCATTTTTGTGAACACAAAGACAGTACCACTACATGTGCTGTGTAGGTTTTGCACCTCAAAGTCATTTGGCCAAGAGGGCAAATGTGTTGAAATGTTCATTGAATATATGGGAAGGTGTCTGATTTCCAAAGTCTCACTAAAATCTAAGAGATCCTCCTAAAGAGGAGATTTATCTTAGTCTCTGACCCTACAATTGACTTAAATGTCCCTGAAAGTGCCTAGTTATGTGTCCAGCATATCTAGGGTTCCCCAAGGTATAGGAAAGCCAGTAATGAGAACTGCTGTATATCAGAGTACAGCTACTGTAACACACCATAGTCTAAATGATACCCATGAGTAGATTTTAAGGGCTCATGAAATTCCAAGAGAAAGCTGAGGCCTCCCTGGTGCCTGAAAATGTGAACTAACATTATGGCCACAGGGGGCCCTCTACCTGAGGGTTCTTAACACACAGTCTGGGAAGTTTTTATGTCACCTGTGGGTTCCATGAATAAACATTTTTTATAAAGGGATTTAATAGTAAATTTTTCTTTGTTTTGGAGTGCTGTTAAAATAGTATTTATATTTCAGACTCGAGATATAAACCTAGATTTACATGTATATCACATTGGCAATCTGGCTTATCTTGTCCTTAGAGTCTTCAGGCAGAGTTTGTATGTAACTTAAGAAAGGTGGAAATCAGTAAAGAAAACATCATTTTAACAACTCCAGTCAAAGAAATTGTTGTTCTTAAAATTATTTAGCCTTGTACCAAAAACAAGAGATTGTCGGAAAATCAGTATCATTTACTCCTTATGAACTGGCATTTACCTTTTGAAGAACAGCTCAATTACATGAGGAAAAAATGTATTGTCTACAGAAAAAAATAAGGATAGTAATCAACTCAGAAGGCTGATTTTAAAGAATTTCAACAATTCGACATAATGATTCTCGAATGGTAACATTTGCCAGTGATGATTATTATATATATTTTTCCTTATTTGGAAAGTTAGTAGCACTTTTCTAAAAATTAAACCTTCCTATACAATTGTAAAACCACACACTGACATTCAATATACCATATACTACTTTGTCCATAACCCTTTCACTAAAAAATTTCTATTTACTTTTCGAAAGATGAAAAATTTTTGTTAATATCTTCACAATGTTGTGCAACCATCACCACAATCAGTTTAAAAACGTTTTAATCACTTCTAAAAGAAAGTCCATAGCCATTACCAGTCATTTCTTATTTCACTACAAATCCCACAGCCTGAGGCAATGGCTAATCTATTTTCTGTCTCTGTAGTTTTGTGTATTCTGGACATTTCATATTAATGGATTCGTGCAATATATGGTCTTTTGTGATTGGTTTCTTTCCCTTAGTGTAACGTTTTCA